>NC_140950.1:68959572-69009572 GCF_014529385.1 Adiantum capillus-veneris
GCTCTAAAACCTAAGACATAATGAGATAGGAAAGCATGATAGTACACGAACAAGGTGTCATTTGATAATTGGCCACATTTGCCAACCTAATATGGGTGGTCACTAAGAAGGCAGGACTTAATAGCCCAAATTCATGTTTCACTGACAGAAATTTTATATAAGGCCTTTGCACATTCCACATACATAAATGCAATGGACAAAGGGATAATGGGGGCCTCTTCATGTTTTTTGTTTTTGAAGGTTCCTCACATTTACCCTCCTTTTCGAAGTTTTACCATTAGCCCTCCATCATTGCTTCACCCAAAATCATCAAATCTTAGTCTATCAAGCACATCACACACCAACTTGATGCGTCTCTCCCAGTTTGGTGGCCCAAGTTATGCAACAAAAGATAATATGGAGTTAGTACTACATGGCTTTCTAGAGGACTCTAGGATGTTTTTCTTTGGCAAGTTGAGATACACAAGTGACACCTTGATAGATTGCTTCCCCCCCCTTTTTTGTTGTGTTTGCTTTAGCAACCACGTTTGAAGTGGCCTCGAAGTTGGCTTGTGAAGCATTCTTGCACAATCCTCCACAATTGTCAGTTGCCTAGGAAAATCTGGTATGTTACTTTGTTCCCTATTGCTAGACTCCATGTGACTCTCCTCCATGTACTCCTTAGTGGTTAGCCAGCCGTGTGCACAAACGAAAATCCAACAAGAACATGTACAACATGGTTGGTAACAAATATTAAATTGAGTATTTGAGCACTCATGTTCCCTTGAAGTCGTCTCTTGCTTTGAGAGGATGCCTATTGGATAGTCAAGCCACCATGAACAAGATATTGCCTCCCATGCCAAAATATCTCTATCTTTCAAAGAGGGTAATGTGATTTCTCCATTCCTTTTGTATTCCATGTAGCAAGTGGCCCTTCCTTTGGAACAGAAGGACCATGCAAGTAAAGCATGTGTCGCAAATTTAATAAGTGTTAGTTGAAGAGTTTAAAACCTAGAGTATTACATTGACTATTCTTTTCAAATATTACCAAGTAACAGGTGATATCTTTTTCTACCCAAACATGAGTAATTGATGATGTTAAAAACTTTATTGCCTTCTTGAAGTCTTTTGCATATGTGGTTGTACTTGTTGTCTTAGAATCTTTAAGAATTGAACGTCTCTTCCATTCTTTTGTGGGCTATATATGGTTTACTCTTCACACTTGTAGTTATAAGGCAGAGTTCTGTTTCACATTGATTTAACTTGTTTACTTGCCATGGTTGCTTAAACATCTTCTAGCTTTTTCTCCTCCCATTGAAACATCATGGAGAACATCTCCTGTTTCTTTGGAAAGGTTTGGATCTTTCTTTAAATTTACCTAACTACCATGGAAGCCCATTCATAATAACAAATCATATTTTTGTATGCATTCATTTGCAAGAGCACTTAGTCTTATTGAGTATGCATAATCCTATGGAAACTCTACACAGACAATCATGAATCCCTTCCATGCTTTCTAAATGAGATGTAGACATGCTAGACAAACTCACACAATCAACTAACTATGACATCATACCAGGTTAAAAATAATCAGATTCATATAGACAAGATCAATATCTTAACTAGATAGAGTAAAGAGGAGAAGAAGGAATCTATACAATGCCCTAAATCCTTACCTCTAACGTGCATGGTGTTAGGTATAGAGGATTATTGCTCAAGAAATTGTGGTACTTTTAGTTGGACAAGCATCGGGCCGGGCTGTTGGTTTCGCAAGTGAGAGAGAGAGAGATCTTGACTAAAATTTGCACTTAAATAAAGAGCTTTACACTTCAATATCCTAAACCACTGTGCTTTTCTTTATTGATTTCTTCCCTTGAGTGTTTAATTCTTGCCTTGCTCGAATTGACCACTTGATTCAAGATTTTGCCTTTGCACACACTGGAATTCACCCTTGAATCGCTTGAACTCTTAAATTTTGGTATCTCATTCTCGAAGATCTTCCTTGAAGCTTAGCGTTTTTCCCCCAAACTCGCTCGCGAATATGTTTCTTGAATTTGAACCCTTGAAGCTCTTCAAACTCTTCTTTGAAACACTTGAACTTTTGAAGCTTGTCTTTGTACCTCTAAAGCTCTTGAAGCTCGCCCTTTAAAACACTTGATTTACCTTTGAACCTTTGAAGCTCTCCATTGAATCCTTGATTTTTGTTCTCAAACTCTTGAACTTCTTGCTTGAAGCTCAAAATCTTGCTGACGAATACCCCTCAATTGCTGAGAAATGCCCCTCAACTGCACTAGGAACCTCCTCCCTTTGGTAATTGGTCCCCTTATCATGTCATTTTTAACCCTCTTTTATACCATCTTGAGGCTGCTTTAAATAGAGTCGAGGCTGATTTTTATGTTGCATGTAGGAAAGCTGTCTTTATGATGTGGTATGTAGAGAGTGGAGTTGCATGAAAACCACCATGTTTGGTGCCAAATTGATGGACCTCAATGTCAGGCCAATGGTAGGACCACACACAAGAAGTTTTGGACAAATTCTCACAATATTTCCCACATTGTGACTTACCTCAACATCATGAGCTTCTGTGAGGGAGGCGCCGCATACCTAGCTAGGTACGATTGGGGGCAGGGGACCGCCGGCCCGGTGGGGGGGCCGACGGTCCCCTGCCCCCAATCGTACCTAGCTAGGTATGCGATGCCTCTCGTGCAGAAGCTCATGATGTTATGATTTTCCTACATGAGAAAATTTCTAAATCTTCTTGTGACATGTAAGGCCTAATCTAAGCAATGCGGTCAAGGGGACTCTTGTAAGAGGGCTTATGGCCTATAAAGGGAGTATGAAAGGGTGGACTTGAGCACGCTAGAGCCCTTGGTCTTACAGTAGTATCAGAGCTCTGGGTTGTGTGTGTGTGTGTGTTGCCTTGGGAAGCAAGCAAGGAGAAAGGAAAGAGAGGATATAGCTGGGCAAGGAGGGCGTGGTGGTGAGCTATTAGGTGATGCCATGCAAGACATGCATGGCCATGCAAGCTGGGAAAGAAGGGTCCGAGGAGCTTCGGGAGGAAAAGCAGCATGGGAAGCGTCTCTTATGGGGGAGAAAGAGGCCGCCGCGAGCACCTGCATAAGGAGTGCAGCAAAAGGTTGAGTTTGCAAGGGGATGAGACCTCACAATGTAGAGTTTGCAAATTCCTTATCAATCTTTTGCGAGCACCGAGGCATGCAACATCTGAAGCTCAGATAGTCAACGTGTTTTGTAATCTCCAAAAATCATAAGAGAAAAAAAAGGACATTATAACCATGGTTTTGGCAAGGCCATATCCTTGAGCAAGAAACGATCATGGCAAGGTCCTTGACATAGTTGTAAGCATGGTTTTTGACATAGAGAGGGCCTCGACAAGGGACCATGACTTAAAAAATATGTTTTAACAACCGTGAATCACCCTTGACAAGGAGCAAGGAAAATAGGCTCATATATGGACCTCCAAACGAGTTCAAGAGCGGGCATCAGATTATGCATGAAAAAAGTTATCAAAACATGTCCAACCAAGACGGTAACACACCCCAATGGTCTTCCAGGTTGGAAGTTATCAAGCTTATTCAATTTTAATTCATCTTGAAGTTGTTTTTGTAGACAAAGAAAGGGCTCGGCTACTCAACATGAGAAGTATGATGAACAATGTAATGGAATTGGCCTATTTAACTTGAGAGTAGCGGAAATTAATGAGAGTACTTTTGTGAAATAACTTTGTGAGCATAACGGGTGAACATAATTGAAGATAGCAACATAATCATAGCAATTAATTAACTTGGCATGAACAATACTTTTGCAAGAGAGAGAATTTAGAGAACATGACAACAGTTGAGGACCAGATTTAGGTGGAGCCAGTCCCCCCTCCAATAGGCATTTGTATTATGATTTCTCCCATTAAGAGAGACTTGTTACAATACAATCTTTGGGTTCCTTGTGACCTAGGTGATGCAATGAAGATGGAAAGCTTCATGCATCACAAACATAACATAAACTTGAAGAAAGCTTTAACTATCCCAAGCCTCAGTCCCAAGACCTCAAACACCTTCGAAGGTGGAGAGAGCTAGCAGGGAATGAGGGTAGGGAAGAGGAAGAAGAAACATTTCGTAGGAGAAAGAATTAGTTCCTCACTTATCATAACTCTTGTTGCTAGCATACATAATAGCATAGTAATGAAGAAGAAGGAGATGGCAAGCTTAAGCATTGAAGCATGGCTCTTGGTTGGATTTGCACTCCATAGCCAAGAGTGTTGGTGTAGGCTATCAACCTCTACTTGCTTGGAGAGGGAGCTCTTGCACTTTGCATAGCACACAATGAGAGTGTTTGTGAGTGTGTGTGGGTGAGTATACCCCCTAAGCAACCCCCTAGCTTGCTTGGGTCGACCCCCCCTTGTAGCTCATGCTTGAAGCTCATTGGACCCCTCCAGGCCTAGCCAATCATGAGCAGGAGGCATTACAAGCAGTAGGGGTAGCCTTGAGACAAGTGTCCCCCTTTCCCCTTTGAGAGAGAGAGCTAGATAAATGCTAAATCAATTAATTAAATCTCCTAAATTACTATTGGACCCCTTGGGTGGCCAACCAATAGGTTTCAGGCATCTCATGAAGGTAACATAGGTAGGGGCCTGACATGTGTCCTTGTTGCCTCTTCAAGCTTGGGCCTTCCTTGTGTGTGTGAGTGTGTGTTCTCTCTCTATCCCCTAGGAAAAGGGCTCGCCTCCCCTCTTGTAGGGATACTTTTGACTTTTGGTGCTCAAGCACCTTAGTCATCAAGCATGACAATGCACTTGAACTAGGGGTGTTCCCACAAGCATCTCAGGCAAGCATGTCAAAGCACCTCGAGCACCTTAATCAAGTAGCAAGTCAAGCACCTCAAGCATGTAGCAGGTCAAGTACCTCATGCACCTTAATCAAGCACCTCAAGCATGACAAGCACCTCAAGCACGATAAGCACCTCGAGCTTGGGCCGGGTTCCCGCCTCAAGCTCAACCCTAGCTTACCTCAGGTCAAAGGACTTTTACACACATTATTGGAGGTCTTCAATAAAGCTAACCCTAAGGTCTTATGCTCCATTGGTTAGCCTTGCTCTTTGATAGACCATCTCTCATTTGGGTCCCTTTACCATTGGCCCCGTGTTGAGATAGCTCTATAAGCACATATCTATATCTTAACACTTGTTCCCGTTTATTCTCCCACATTAAGTGATCAATTTAATATGAGAAAATCATTTGGGTTGGTTAGATATTAGATTTTATGACAAAGAAGACAAGGGTGGTTGGTTAGAATGCATCATGTCAGTGCGGGTCTACAATATATAATCTATACAAATTTTCTATTCTTCTACTATCCGCATTCGACAATTTAAGATATGTTGCATGAGTGTAACAATGCAATATGACTTACATTAGTTGAAGGTACTTTTTATGCTTTCATTATGATGTATAACTTGACAAGGTTGATTCTTTGTTGATGATTGGCAAGGTCGTTCTATTTCAACTCTTCCAAGCTTGCATTGAATGTAGCTATCACTATTTGGCCTTTAAGATTTTTAACATGCATGGCATGTGAGTATCTGAAGAAGCCTCAAAAGGCTTCAAACCTAGCCACCCGGCCTCGGTTCATTAGTAACCTATTATTATGTTCATTAATGAATTATCATGTGAAGCAAGGCTTTAATTTTATGTATCTGGCATGTGGCTTCCCAAATTTGAGATATGCTATCTGCATATGGATTTGAGGACACTTTACACGCATATATGAATCCATGGCTATGATGCAGATTCTAGCAAGGACAATAAAATCAAATTGAAATTCACTCTCAGCTGAGCATGTGCTTCCAAAATTTGAGACACTTGGCCACATATGGATGAAAAGGTTAGACAATTTCAAGTTCTGCTTGTTTTTTGTGTGTTTTTAATCTTAAATTTGGAACGCTCTCCTGCTGTGCAAAGCAAAGTGCTTTGAAGGACATAATGAGAAGCAAGGCTTCTAGCCCATGCCAAGATACTTCTCATTGACTTATAATCAAGGGCAATGGCGCATAAGTTCGAAAAATTGAAATTCTTGTATGAAAAGGTCAACTCATACTTGAATGTCTCAACTTTAGTTTTGGATAGTGCAAGACACTTAAACGTATTGGCTCAAATCATTGAGGCCTTTATTATCGCCAAGGGCTTTATCACTCTATTTTTTTGAGTTGCATACACGGCGTACTAGTGAGGTGGACTTCACTCAATCAATGTTTACGCTTTTGCTAATAACACCAGACACTCTGTTTGGGACCATTGATTTCCGTTGGGGAGGTCTATGTCGTGAGGGAGGTGGAAGCCCCATAAACACTTAAACCTATAAATCCACTGTTTTGAGTTCCATTGAAGATTCCATTTTTGGTTGAGATTAGAATTTAGATCTTCATCAAAGTGAGGAATCATGGAGAAGTTTTGTGTGTTGTTCACATGGTTGTTGGGTTGCGCATATGTTTGCAACTAACAACCAAGCCTTTTTAGTTCACATGAAAAGTAACAAAATAGAGGTGCCAACTTGAAATCTACAATTTTTAGAGACAACTAGGGATCTCGTTAACGTGATCACAAACACGTAAAAAATATTAATAACATTGAGTGATCACACCTCAAAAACACATAATCATGTTAGATATTAATGTAACCTTCATGTTAACTTGTAGAAATTGCCCTAATGGTAAGCTCGCCGGGATTTTTTTATTTCCCAGTGGGCCTACCAAGAAATAAAAAATGCTCGATGGCCATTTTTTATAAACAAAAGGCTACCGTTTTTAGTCTTTTGACTAGGAAGATCCCTAGGGAGTGTATCCTTGTGTCAAGTATATTTAATGCTGCAAGTGAACTGACCTAAGGTTATTGAGCCACAGGTCTCGATACTGGGCCGAACGTGGTTCTTAATATGGTAACCACATTGTAAATGATTAAAAACCTTGGTATAAGACAAAGGTATGATGATCTACAAATTGGGTCTCTTTAGGATCTGACTCATGCTCATTGTAAGGAAGCCATTGGTCCGTAAAGGGGCTAAAGTTGGTTTTAGAAGATGAGTATATATTAGAAATGAGTCATTAGTCAAGGGTTGGATGTCCTATACTAGTGTACTAGGTATATAAAGATCCTTGAAGTCTTGCATTTCACACCATCATAGGTTTTATTTATTGTTTGTCACTACACAATATGAGAGCTACAATCCTTAATTTGGTGAAAACATACAATCTTTGATTAAGTAAAAGTAGTCCTCAAGTGTGTATTGCATTAAAGATTTCATAGTTTTGTTTCATGCATAATGTCACATAGGGAGTGCATTGTGTACTGCGAAATATTGTTGGTGCATGAGATTGAAGTCATATGTGTTGTTTTTTTTTTTTGCAAATACTTATCATCGTTACCATGTTTAAGGACTTAGTGGGTTTGATTATTTTTTATTGCATGTGAAAAAAATGGAGTGAATAATAAAACTTACCACCATTAAATAAAGATAATGTGCTTTTTATAAATGTGTCTTGCCGTTTACAAATCTCACAATGTGTAAATTTGATTTCTTTCTTAACAAAGTTTTTAGTTTTAATATATAATTAAAAAGTAGAAAATTGTATTTGCAAATTAATATGTAGTTCTTATGCCTTCAACTATAATTGCAAAAATAAATGGTGACATAAGTAGTACACAATGAGGAAAGAAAAAAAAATCCCCTGACAAAGAATGGGAGTTTGCTCACAACATATGCGATCGATATATAGAGTGGCAATGTAAACTATGCTTGGTCACAAATTTAGGCGAGACTCCACGTATTAGGGACCATATTTTGGGTGACTTCAAAAAGACTTGTCTCACAAATGCACACATCCTCAAGCACCCGTAATTGCAAAGCCTTTGAGAGAAGAGCTCAAGAAGAAGGGTGGCAAGAGATACCATGTAGAGAAGTTTGTTATGAATGCATACCATAAGAAGCCAGAGTTGTACTCCAATCATGTTGATCCTATGGTAATGCAAACGAACACTACAAAACAAAATGCGCAAGGAGAGAGATGTTTCTTCTAAGCATGACAACAAATTGGACTTGGACAAATGCGAAAAATGTCTTTGCACCAAAGCTTTCAAATGTAGATATTAGAAGAGGCACAAAATGTGCATTAGTCATGGTTGAAAGCCATTATTGGAAACATGTATGAAAGAAAATTAGTGAGTATGGTCTAGGATTCTCAAAGCCTTCACATCATACGATATGAAATGATCTCTTGGACCAATGTTACGTTGAAGTAAAAGAGCATTTTCCCAAAATAATTCTTGGGAATATATCGCTTTAAGAAGGCACAATTGTCAGTGATGGTTGGTCTAATGTTCAAAGAAGATCTAGGATTCTCAAAGCCTTCATATTATACGATATGAAATGATCTCTTGGACAAATGTTACGTTGAAGTAAAAAAGTAATTTTCCAAAATAATTTTTGGGAATATATCGCGTTTAGGATGCACAATTGTCAGTGATGGTTGGTCTAATGTTCAAAGAAGGCCATGTTGGAATTAGAGTTGTAGGAAAACACACACCTTGGAGAAGATGAAGGAAGCTCAAGGCACATAACAAAGAGTATACCACTTAGGGTGCAATGGAAAGATAAGATAGCCCTAGAGTGATGGGCATATATACAATGCACGGGGAAAAGAAACCTCCCAGTGAGGGAAAAAATTCCTTGGAAGTCCTATTAAATGTGTTCACACACATCACTACCACATGTATATGGTAACAAATCCCCCCTGGGAGTGATGTGATGAACAAGAGCTGGCACAAAGAGTATAGGGAAGTGCCATGCCCTGAGGATAGGACCAGTCCACAAAGGGGAATAAGCCCAAATATTTGCGGAAAGCTTCAAACTTCTCACGAGAGAATGCCTTTGTGAAAAGATCTGCAAGGTTGTCCTATGTTGGCACATAAGCCAAGCTGATCTCTCTTGCTAAGAGCCTCTCCCTGACATAGTGGTAATGCACCTCAATGTGCTTTGTGCGAGCATGAAAAATTGGGTTCCTTGCAACTGCCAATGCGCTTTGACTGTAAGTGTTTGGCAGTGTCCTATTCAACGCCGAAATCAAACATAAGGCATCTAAGCCATAGACACTCAATTGTAGCTGTGAAGACTCTCCTGTACTTAGCCTCACAGCTAGAAGTGCCCATATTAGGTTTCTTGTTGCTTAACCACGATATGCATGAACTGCCGAGCATGAAACAAAAACCACTTGTGGACACTCGTGTGTCAAAACAACCAGCCCAATCTGAGTTCAAAAAAGTATGTAAATCTGGCAGAAATGATCTCCCCTTGGGATAAAACAAGCCAAGATGTAGAGTACCACTCAAGTAGAAAAAATCATGTGGACAACTTGTAAATGGTTAGACCCTGGGCTATGCATGAATCTGCTGACATATGAGATTGCAAACTACATATCTGGCCTCGTGTTGCATACATAAATAAGGCATCCAATAGCAGTTTGGTAAAGAGTGACATTGGTAGGATCACAAGCATCATGAAGACTCAATTTCAAACTTGTTTCCATGGGAGTGGCAATAGGTTTGCAATTCTCAAGTTCAAACTTACATAGCAATGTTTCTATGTAACTTGTCTGACATAGGGCAATGTGGTACCACTATCACACTGCTTAAATTTTATTCCCAAGTAACGATGCAAAGCCCCAAATCTTTAATCTTGAAAGTAGCATTCAAATCAGCCTTAAATTCAACAATATTTCTTTCATTTGGTCCAATGATGAGCAAATCATCCACATAGAGAACGAAAATGAGAAGTATATCACCCTCACACTTTACATACAATGTGCTTTCTGTTGGACTGTTACAAAAGCCTCGTTTGACCAAATGAGTATCATCTTTCTCATACCAAGCATGAGGAAATTGCTATAACCGATACAAAGCTTTCTTACATTTTCACACTTTATCCTCTTGTCCTTTCTTGACAAAATCGCGAGGCTACGTTAAATAAACTTCCTCAAATATGTCACCATTGAAGAAAGTAGTAACAATGGACATCCCAACCAAAATGAGCTTCCAATGCACATAGAAAATACACAGTAGTCATATGACAAGTGGGAGCAAAAGTCTCTTCATAATCTAGCCTTTCCGGCTTGCATTTCAACTTGTAAACCCACTTCATACCAATGGCCTTTTTGCTAGGAGGCAAATCACATAAAGTCCATGTATTATTTTCTATAAGTGCATCATATTCTGATTGCATGGCAGCCATTCAATTTTTTAAACTTTGTGCTTCATCAAAAGACATAGATTCCTCAACATCACATAAGCTAGACACAGCCAAAGCATAGAAATTTGATGCATAAGATGCATGGAATGAACCTGAATGAGCAAAACTAGACAAAGGTGGATCCATTTTACTGTCACGCGAAGTATGCACCCGCCATTTTGGCATACCTCTAGCCTGCTCATTCAAAGTGAGCTTATATAGCCCACAACATAAAAATGCCAGATGGAACAATTTCATCACCAAAACTGAGATCATGTCTTATACATTTGTCATCCACAAATATGCATACAAGACCAAGTCTAGCAAGTGCAGATATAGACAAAAGATTCTTCTTGATCCCAGGTACATACAATGCATCAACAAATGTAAAGAACTGCCATTTGCAATAGTAAGCACAATCTTTTTTGCACCTGATGTGAAAACTGCTCAAAAAGAGGAGAAACAAAGTGAGACTAACAGCTGATCTCTCTTGCTGAGAGCCTCTCCCTGACATAGTGGTAATGCACCTCAATGTGCTTTGTGCGAGCATGAAAAACTGGGTTCCTCGCAACTGCCAATGTGCTCTGACTGTCAGTGTAGATAGTGTTGGCAGTGTCCTGTCCAACACCCAAATCAGCCATAAGACGTCTGAGCCATACACACTCAACCGTAGCTGTGAAGACTGCCCTGTACTCAGCCTCACAACTCGAAGTGGCCACAGTAGGTTGCTTCTTGCTCAACCATGATATACATGAACTGCCAAGCATGAAACAAAAACCACTTGTGGACACTCGCGTGTCAAAACAACCAGCCCAATCTGAGTCCGAAAAAGCATGTAAGTCTGGCGGCAATGATCCCCCCTTGGGATAAAACAAACCAAGATGTAAAGTGCCACTAAGGTAGCGGAAAATCCTCTTGACAGCCTGCCAATGCTTAGACCCTGGGCTATGCATAAATCTGCTGACCTGTGAGACTGCAAACTGAATATCCGGCCTCGTGTTGCAGACATAAATGACGCAGCGAACAGCAGTTTGGTAAAGAGTGACATCAGCAGGATAACCAGCATCATGTAGACTCAACTTCAAACTTGTTTCCATGGGAGTGGCAATAGGTTTCCAATCCTCAAGTCCAAACTTACATAGCAATGTCTCTATGTAACTTTTCTGACACAAGGCAATACCACCATCATACTGCTTAAACTGTATACCCAAATAATGATGCAACAGCCCCAAATCTTTCATCTTGAAAGTAGCATTCGAATCAGCCTTAAATTCAGCAATATGTCTCTCATTTGGTCTAGTGATCAACAAATCATCAACATAAAGAACCACGATGAGAAATACATCACCCTCACGCTTTACATAGAATGTGCTTCCTGTTGGACTGTTACGAAAGCCTTGTTTGACCAAATGAGTGTCAGCTTTCTCATACCAAGCACGAGGAGATTGCTTCAACCCATACAAAGCCTTGTTACATTTGCACACTTTGTCCTCTTGTCCTTTTATGACAAAATCGCGAGGCTGCGTTACATAAACTTCCTCAAATATGTCACCATTCAAGAAAGTAGTAACAACGTCTGATTGATGTACATCCCAACCAAAATGAGCTGCCAATGCACATAGAAAACGTATAGTAGTCATACGACAAGTGGGAGCAAAAGTCTCTTCGTAATCTATGCCTTTTTGCTGTGCATAACCCTTTGCAACAAGTCGAGCCTTATGGTGATCGATCTCACCATCCGGTTTGCATTTCAACTTGTAAACCCACTTCGTACCAATGGGCTTTTTGCCAGGAGGCAAATCACATAAAGTCCATGTGTCATTTTCTATAAGTGCATCATATTCTGATTGCATGGCAGCCATCCAATTTTCTGAATTTTGTGCTTCATCAAAAGTCAGAGGCTCCTCAACATCATGTAAGCTAGACACTGCCAAAGCATAACAATCTGATGCATAAGATGCATGGCGAGATCCTGAACGAGTACGACTAGACAAAGGTGCATCCAATTTACTGTCACGCAAAGTGTGCACCAGCCATTTTGGCATACCTCTAGCCTGCTCATTTTCAGCCCTTTCCTCATCAAGTACATCATGTACATCTGCATCAGTAATAGGCTGATCTAAAACATTTTCAGAAACCCCCATAGGCTGTACATTTGCCTCATTGGAACTTACATTCGTATTTCCACCACTGAAAAGAGGCAACAAAGTGTCATAAATGTCCTGTGAGCTTACATTATTGTCTCTGCTTTCAGCACTATAACCAACAAAAATACATTTGACAGCCTTATCATCCAATTTTCTGCGCTGCACTTGTGGCACCAAAGCATATGCCAAACAGCTAAAAACACGCATGTGCTCAATAGAAGGCTTTCTATCATGCCATGCTTCATATGGAGTAATAGACTGCAAAGCTTTCGTAGGACACCTGTTAAGTACATAAGTGGCACACATGATGGCCTCAAGCCAAAAAGAATGCGGTAAAGCTTGACTTTTGACCATACATCGTGCCATTTCCGTCAGTGACCTATTTTTCCTCTCAGCAACACCATTTTGCTGAGGTGTATAAGGCACTGTACATTGGTGTTTTATCCCACGACTAGCCAGAAATGCATTAAATTCGTGAGACATATACTCC
Organism: Adiantum capillus-veneris; assembly: GCF_014529385.1. NCBI lineage: Eukaryota > Viridiplantae > Streptophyta > Polypodiopsida > Polypodiales > Pteridaceae > Adiantum > Adiantum capillus-veneris. Next base: position 68,972,475 of record NC_140950.1, read on the forward strand.
CCCCCTCGATCGGAACGGAGGGTGCCCATAGTACATTTCGAGACATTTTCAGCCATAGCCAAAAATTGTTTGAAGCACATAAAAACTTCGGACTTCGCTTTAAGCGGAAATACCCATGCATGCCTGGAGTAATCATCAATGAAAGTCACGAAGTACAGGTAATTGCCCAAGGATGGAGTTTGCATGGGCCCACAAACATCACTATGCACAAGCTCCAACCTGCATGTGGCCCGAAGTGAACCATCCTTTGGAAATTTAGAACGCTGCATCTTACCCAAAATAGAGCCTTCACAAACATGTTTGACAAAGAAGCAACCATATCAGATTTCTGCAAACTCGCAAAATTCAGATGACCAAACCGTGCATGCCAAAGTTTTGCATCTGAAGTAGCCCTTGAATCTGCAACAACATTTGCAAAATTTTGTCCACACTTGTCATACAAAGTGAGCTTATACAGCCCACGGCACAAAAGGCCAGATGCAACAATTTCATCACCAAAACTTAGATCATGAACTGTACATCTGTCATCCACAAATTTGACTACAAGTCCAAGTCTAGCAAGTGCGGATACAGACAAGAGATTCTTCTTGATCCCAGGTACATAAAGTGCATCAACAAGTGTGAAGGAACTGCCATTAGCAGCAGTCAGCATAATCTTTCCAACTCCCTGAACTGGATAAGAGGTGTTGTTGGCACAAGTGACTGAATTCCCATGAGGGACAGACTCGAGAGAGGTAAACAATTCACGATGTGAGGTAATGTGCTTTGTAGCACCACTGTCGAAATACCACACATGTGAATTTGCAGCAACTGACAAGCATGCATCATGGACAACAGGATTGTAAGTGCACTCTGCGCTAAAAGCCCATTCTGCATCAACATCAACATTACAGTCTCCTTTCACAGAAGACTCAACAATGGCTGCATTTGTAGTGGAACCAGCATTTGCAGTGGAACCACCCTCTTTCTTCTTAGCCTCTTTGGCCTTCAACTTAGGACACGATTTGATCAAGTGATCATTGGCTTTACAATAATGGCAACGCATCTTCTTTTTGCCCTTATCACCAGAATTGCGAGACGAAGTAGTGCCAGCAGAAGCATTAGGAACATAATTTTTGCCACTCGCAGCAGAACCATAAGAAGTGGGTGCATTACTGTTACCACCCTTTCTTTGAGAAGCAATAAAAGCCTGTTCAACTGCATGCTTCCTAGTCCTGTTTTTTCTGGAAAGTGACTCTTGCAACAGCAATGTGCATAATGCATCAAACTTGACAACTTCAGGATTTCCTTGGGTCATCAGTCTCCAAGTACTAGCAAAAGTCTGGTAGCAATCTGGTAAGGCATCAAGAACAGTCTGCACAAGGTAACTGTCAGAAATGACTTCACCTGCAGAAATAAGCTGCTCATTGATATCCTTGACACTAGCAAGGAAAGTGTCCATATCATCTTCCTCATGCATAATATTCGACTCCAGCTCTTTACGCAGCAAAGTAATTTTAGCCTCATTGCGGCTTGCATAAAGACCTGCTAGAATATCCCAAGCCTGTTTTGCAGATTTTGCAGAACGGATGTGAGGAACAATGGTGCGCTTCACAGAAAACGCAATCAATGCATGAGCCTGCCCATCCTTAACATCCCAATGAGCTTGTTCTGCCGTAGGAAAAACAACTCTAACAGCTGCAATCCTTGCAGCAAGACTTGCAACATCCTCAACATCGCCTACATCCTCAGAACCAGGACGTACATCAATGCCCTGCACAATGTTCCAGACACCCTTTGACACAAGAACATGTTGCATAATATAAGCCCACATAGGGTAGTTGTCCCCATCCAACTTGTCCTCAGCAGCAAACATCTTGAACACATCTGTGTTGTTGTTGTCAGCCATGGTAAATGCTGTACCTGATGTGAAAACTGCTCGAAAATAGAAGAAATGGAGCGGGAACAACTTGTACTATATAGCAGAAACCGTAGAAGATTGTAAGGCAGTTGTTATGCAGAAAATGGCACTGATAGAAACTCTGCACAAAATGACAAAATAGCCTGTGCAGTACTGCCTGTAGTGGAAATGGAGGCCGAAATGAGACCAAATCAAAATTTTGAGCAGACTAAGCTCTTCGAGCTTACCCAAAATATTTGTCGACCTGCGAACGCTCGCCAAAGCTCACTGAAATCGGAGAAAGTGAACAGGCGTGTGCTGGAGCAGCTGGCGACTAAGCCCGGGAGGACGTGACCTGCTCTGATACCAATTGTTGGAATTAGGGTTGCAGAGAAACACAGACAGCTTGGAGAAGACGAAGGAAGCTCAAGGCACACAATAGAGAGTGTATTACTTAGTGTGCAATGGAAAGATCGATAGCCCTAGAGTGATGGGCGTATATACAATGCACGGGGGAAAAAACCTCCTAAAGAGGGAGAAAATGCCCCGGTGGTCCTAGTGTGTTCACACACATCACTACCACATGTATATGGTAACACAAACCCCCCTTCAAACTCCTTGAGTGGCCGATTCAATGGCCCTTGGGCCGCCTTGGATTATGGGTAGCCTTTAGCCCTGCCTTTAGCCCTTTAGTACACCACATTGGCATACATGTCGACCACGGAAACACCTATCTCAACATGCTTCTCTAATAGCCGTTAGCTAGCCTATAGTCTCTATCAAAGCACCACCAAGCATGACTTCTTTCTCCAATCGACCCTCTTTACCATTCATGAAGGTGGAAGCATAAAATGATGCTGTTGTGAAAACACCACATTTAACATGCATATCAGCCAAGGCATTGTTAAGAACAATTTCTCCCTCCGCTTATCCACAATTCCACTGCCATGTCGGATATATTAGGCAATCACTTCATCCCAAGTAGTGACATTCCGGATGGAAGCCCTTCAAGAATTTTCCGTGCTTTTGTAAAAACATCACACTCAGCATACGTATCAACCCCAAACACTACCAACCACAAATTTTGGTGTTCATATCAACCAATCATTGCCAAGCATCCATATACTTTGACTAAAATAGTGTCGATCACAACTTTTAGGCTGCATCCACGTTAATTTCATTTTCTCATAGATGTCCAAAAATGTGAGGAACATTGTACTTGCCATAAGTTGAGCATTAAACTTGCATGTTATGGAGTCTTGGCCACTGCTCAATAAACATATAGACTTCAATTAGACTCAATCTACATCTTTTTGTTCAGTATCCACAATTCCATTGCCATGTCGGATATATTAGGCAATCGCTTCATCCCAAGCAATGAAATTCTGGATGGAAGCCCTTCAAGACCTGTTTGGCTATTCTGCGTGCCCTTGTGGCCACCCCCCTTTTTGGATTTTTTCCCTAGGATACTGGAAAAGCACAAACTTTTCTTGATTTCAAGTGTTCAACTATAAATACACCCCCTTCCCCTTTGACATTGGTGGACCCAACGGTTGTACATTAGACAAACATCATTCAACTTAAAAATGTTAAGAAGATAATGAACTTAATTGATAATGGAGAGAGAAGGTACGAAACTTTGAATCCTTTGATTTAAGACTTTGTTCAGCTTTGTTCATACGAGTCATTATACGCACAACCAAATAAGTTGCTCATTGAGGTAAGGTGCACATCCTTACCAAACCCAAAGGTGTCCTCATGGTAGTCAAGTCTCTGCTTTCCATAGCTAGTTGGAAATAATCATACCCTGAGTACAAATCCCCCAAAGAGTATAGCGTAGGTCCTACATTTGTGCCCTTCTTATAAATGCCTTTGCAAACTCATCTACAATTGGCCCTGTACCCAGATTTCTAATTGTAACCTTGTTTATAGGTTTCATATCCTGGATAAAGCATAAAGACCTATGTTTAAAATCCATACACGAGCTTGAAAGAACTAAAATCAGTCGTTACATGCTTAGCACTATTGTAAGCAAATTCAAGAATAGGGAGATAATCTTCCCAATCTAATTGCTTCTTGCTAATGTATGCTTGTAACATATCCTCTAGCGCTTGATTGACCCTTTCAGTTTGATCGTCCATTTCAGAATGATGTGATGTACTTAGGTTGAGTTGTGTACCCAATCGATCAAATACAACCCTCCAAAAGTGATTGTTAAACTTAGGATCACAATCAATCACTATGTTAATTGGAAATCTATACAAGTGGTATAGATTGTCCACAAATAGCTTAGCTAACTATGGAGTCTTAATGGTTGACTTGGTTGGAATAAATTTGCAAAATTTAGTCAACAAGTCAACTACCACCCATACCGAGTCATGAAGTCGTACACTGGTTGGTAAACCCATAATGAAATCCATTGAGATACTTTGCCATTTACCATCAGGAATCTCCAATGGATGCAAGAGACCTCCTGGCTTTAGGAATTCTACTTTATTATCTTGACATTTTTGGCAATGTAAGATGTAGTCTTGAACATAGCCATATAAACCTTGCCAGTAGTAGAACTGTTGCTGTACAAGAATATAGGTCTTATTAATGCTAATGTGCCTTGCACTTGGATTGTCATGACATTCATAAAGAATTTTTGGTGCCGAATGTCCACGTCCGTCGGTACACACATTGTCCCCTTGTAAAGTAGGTACCCATCATCTATGGAAAAAATCTTCCTTTCTCTGCAGCTGAGGAGAACTGAGTGTGGAGGTTAATAACACACTACCTGCATTGGCGTGAGAAGGATCCCTCATTTGCACATGGCTTCACATTTTTAAGTATGCTTCATCATGCTCACACGTTTGCCCTTAAGAAATTCTAAAAACTCGCTTCATATCTCGATAAAGAGGGGTTTTACAAGATGGCGAGCGAGTTTTTTGAGTGATGAAAGAACCATGTGAGTCCCTCAATAAAGCTATTTGTGAATTAGAGAGATTTTCAAATGAGGGAAAATAGACATAATAAGTGTGATAACACTGTGATAAGCGATCAAGTACTTGTCCTCTTTAGGGTGAACAAAACTTACATGTCTATGTGGGTCTGTTAGATGGAAGGGTGAGAGGGTGGATCGGCAAGATTTGTGGGAAAGGATGGAGGGATGTCTATGAATGGAGATCCCCTAAACTACACATCATGTATCTCTCTCTCTCTCTCTCTCTCTCTCTCTCTCTCTCTCTCTCTCTCTCTCTCTCTCTCTAGTAAGAACATGACCTCTACCCATATCAATCCACCAAGAAATATGGTCAAGCTCCCATTGTGAGAGGTGATGAATGGCCAATGGATACGTGCATCCCTTGCCGCTGTCGGCATTAGTCCCAAAACATGCAAGCACATGCATGGATGCTACAATGTGGCTCATGCTTAAATGATTAGTAAAGTATCTGAACATGAAGTATAGTAGCATTCTCGAAGCAAGTACAAATATAAAGAACTCTCAAGTTAAATATAGAGACCTCTCAACTATCACCTATAAACTAATCGCTATTATGCCATGTCATAGCTTGCAGCTCCACATTGTTTGTGTTAGTTTGCAGTGCCACTTCAAGTGGAAAAAAGAAATTTTTAGCCCTCCAACAATATCTCATGGTGCAGCCCAAGTCGGATATCCATCCGTTAACATAGTCAATGAGGAGTTTTCCAAGACCCATTTCGGCTTCTCCAATATGCTTGGGGCCTTTTTTTCATATAAGAGATATATCGCATGGGATGGGGTTGGCCCTCATTTTACAAATTGGGAAGGGGTTTACATGTCCAGGCAGGGGTTAACCTTGCATAGTTGGTGTAACTCAACCCAAATGGGCAGAGTCTAACAAATTGCATCTGCTAAATATTCTAAATAGATAGTGACAGTTGTTGAGGTTGACAATGATGATTACTACATAGGGAGCCAAGTTGAAGAGGCATAGGTTTTGGCCTTGAAAACTAATGTTAAACCCTCTTGTGCAAAACACCTCTAAATGTGATCCAATTTAATGAAGAAGACAATTTCAAAAATAAAAAGTAAAAAATTATCACAACACAGCCTGGATCTATCGTCACTGGTGGTGGCACCACCCCATGCTGGAATCGGCCCGAGCCATCGCGGATTGGTTTGGACTAGGTGATTATCTAACTTCCTATAGACTACTTGAGCCGATTAGGGATGCAAGTAGAAGTCCTTTTATAAAGGGAAAATTACCAAAATGCCCCTATAATTGTGGAAATTCCCAAAACACCCCTCAAATTTAAAAAATTCCCAATATACCCTTGCATTATTTTGGGATAGATATGCCTCAATTTTTGTGTAGTCTAATGTTAATGACAATGGAGATTCTTTAGCATCTTGGACAAGATTATTCACCAATGAGCTCGCAATTAGAGACATTTGTGTTAAAAAATGATGAACAATTTCATTTGAAGAGCCCTGAAGGGCCCTCAATACCATTTTAAATCCTTGTGCTATCGTCTTCTGTTGAGGAGAACTAATCTTCCCATGAAGAGTTTCAAACTAATTCGTTTTTACAAGGGAATTTTTCAAATTTGAAGGGTATTTTTGGGAATTTTCCTTTTTGTAAACTACAAGATGGCGCAAATTACACTACGAATTCAGAACCCCCCTTTCGCCCTCTGTCATCCACACATGGCAAGAGGCATCCCTTTCTCTTTGTCTGCTCTTGCCCTGACACATGCCACGAGTCTCTCTCTCTCTCTCTCTCTCTCTCTCTCTCTCTCTCTCTGCGCTCTGCTGTGTGTGTGTGTGTGTGTCCACGTCCGTCTTCTCTGTTGCGTGCGATTCGTTCCCATTTTGTCTTAAAGTCCTTAGATTGTCATCCAAAGAAATTCTAGGTACTGGAGATGATTTTATAAATAAAAGAAACTTGCAATATTGCATGCTGAACCTATTGGAACCAATTTGCACCGGCGCGGATTGGTTTCTACAAGTTTCACAAGGCAGAGCCTTTGCAAAGGCAAAGTAAGAGGCCATAAAAGAAACTTCCAAAAGGAGTACAGTGGGCAGAAAAGGCTTCGGGTACAATAAGAGGAGAGCTCGTATATGAAGCGATGGGGAGCTTTCGTTCATGATGCACCTGCAATAAAGCTTCGCTGCCAATGTGAGCAGAAAAGGATTTGATGGTAAGATTTTCTGCGTGCAAAGCTTCAAGACAAATTCTGTCAACACTAAACAACTTGTGTCGTTTGTGAAAGGGGCACTTGAGATGGTGCTAAGCATGCACACTCTACATAGAAGGTGTTCACTCCACTTTAAACACAACTATGAGAACAACCCCACTAAGAGCACCTCCAGTCCTCCCAATGGGGAGAAGTGCCAAAAAAACTGCAAGAATCCAAAACACCAAGAAGGAAATGGCGCCAAGAAAAACTACTCGAATAGAAGCATGACCCATGCATTGTGCCAAAATTTACATAAACGATCTTTGAATGAATGTGTTCAATTAGGAAGATTGCAGAGGTAAGGCAAGGGGCTAATAGCAAAAACGAAGGGCATCATACGCACATGAGTGAGTGGCTAGCATCCTCAAGTGCTAATTTGCAAAGCTACTTCAAAGAGACAATTGAAGAGCGTGTTGCCGAAACCAGTCTTAACGTTAATGAGACAAGAGACTTGTTGTGGATACTACAATGTTGCCACAACGTAGGGGATTGACAAAAAGTAGCCAAATTATTTTACTCAAAATATAATAAGGAACATCCATAACATGATCATTGCTAGTCAACATATTGAAAAGGATGTAGAAGATTGGGTGTGGTTGCATGTAGGATAGGTACATTAAAATTGTAGTTTGTAAGCCCAAAAAGAGTTAAAGGGATCTGGTTGTTCGTCCATTCTCCCACAATGTTAACTGCTAAATAATTCCGCCAAGTCTTCAAAGTTGACACTATTGCACAGAGTTCTCTTTCATAAGCAGAATAATTCAACTGGGTTGAATCAAGCTTCTTGCTTTCAAATGTAATTGGACTTCCCTCTTGTAAAAGGATTGCTCCAATAGAATGATTGCTCCATTAGCTGAAATAACATGCCCTAAATAGTGAATCTCCTCCTTGAGAAAATCACATTTTGATTCTTGGGCTACAACTTATGTTCTCGTAACAATCCAAACACTTGCTTCAGATGTTGTAAACGCTTCTTTAGAAGCACTATATACGAGAATTTCATCGAGAAAAACAATAACAGACTTGCCCAAATTTGGTCTCAAGACATTATCCATAAGTGGCATGAAAGTAGCTGGTGCATTACTCAACCCGAAGGGCATAACCAAAAACTCATAGTGTCTAAACCCTGTTCGGAATGCAGTTTTGGATATATCCACTAGCCTAATGCGTACTTGATGATACCCTCATTGTAAATCAATTTTTGTAAAGATGCGAGCACAGGTGAGCTTATCAATAGCTCATCCATTGTTGGCAATGAGTACCTGTTCTTAACAGTAATCGCATTCCATCCGCAATAGTCTATGCACATGTGCATTCTACCATCTTTTTGCTTCACCAATAAGATGGGAGAAGCCCATGGTGAATAACTAGGTTGTATAAAATATATATTGAGATAGTCAGCAAGTTGACATTCCACCTGAATAGCATTAGAATGGCTCATTCTGTAGGGTGGTTTACCTATTGGTTTACTGCTTGCAACCACGTCTATGCCATGCTGCATAGCCCATGTCGACGATAACCCTTGTGGTAAATCATTTGAAAACACATCTTTATATTCCATTAATAATTCTTTTAGCTTATTAGCAACATTTTCTTGTTTAGGAGAGAGAGAAGTAACCATAGATGAAATAGAAGAGAGAGAAGCATACGGCATTGAGGAATTTTCAAGTAAAATATTATCAACATTTGAAAGAAAAAGACACATGGAGTAACACAGAAAAACTTCTTCTATTTCATTATGAGAAGTGAGCTTCATAACACTACAAGAGGTACTTAAATTAGCGACGCTCGCACTGCGACGCTCAAAAGTGAAAACCCACGGCGTCGCTACGGGCGTTGCTATGAGCGTCGTTAAGTTACAAGTAAACTAGCGACGCTCATAGCGACGCCTATAGCGACGCCGACAGGGGTAAAAAAATAACCGAGAGCGTCCGAAAACTCAGATCTCAGATCTGAGTTTTCGACGCACGCTCAAGCAAACAAAGGTAACCCGTGTTCTCCCTCTCTCTCTCTTTCTTCTCCACACACACACACACACACACACACACACACACACACACTTTGTCACAGCAAGCTGACCATAGCTACACACACACACACACACACAGAGGGTAAAAACTGAGTTGCTACCCAGTGCTGTACAACTGTTGGTGAAGTTAGAGCTTTTTACCAACTTTTGGGGCTACCCTATGGATACTACCCCCTAATCTATCTCTTAAATTATACTTTGGCCTCTTGGGCGGCTTTCGAGTTCATTAAACTCTGCTTGGTTTCCATCAAACCGTCGCGGCTATCATACTGCATCGCTGCCTGGATCTCCTTGGGGGATGCCTGTGTTGCTAAATCTTACACTCACTCTGTCTCTAAACCAGGCAGCTATCACATTAAGGAGTGCATTAGATGATCCTCCTTGGTGCTTCAAGACCATATATACAGAGGTGAGGGATCTTCTGCTCCCTCACTTAGACTTTGTTGTTTTTTCTTGAGAAAAAGCGAGAGGAAGGAATAGTGTTGTTGATTCATCTCTTGAAAAACATAATGAAGGACACCAGGTGCCTCATAGGTAGGACTGTTTTAAATCTCATGGCTTTGTTCAGTAGATGGCATCGAATCTTTCAGTAGTCGGATCTGGTTCTTCCATTTAACAGAGCTGGCTGGTATAACTTATCTTTACAAGTGGGCCTTCTTTCTACATGGTGCTGATTGCATACATTCACTCTAGTCTTTTGGTAACTACTGTGCTAGAATATGGCATCAAATTTATCATATATAAACTATTTGGAGTTGTTTACAATCTGATGGTGAGTATAAAGGCTAAATGCCTGGTGGTGGTGCTTGTTATGCATAGATTTTTTGGTAACTAGAATACTGTCATTTTTTGATAGTTGTAGTTGTAACTATCATTGGATTTTTACCTATCTTGGCTCCTGGGAGACTATTGTGAGTGTACTTCTGCTCACTAGCTCCACATTCCTTCAAAATTACAGGTGGTCTAGAAATCTATTGCTCTATTGAGAATGATGACAGGTTTTTTTACTTTGGCATAGTGAAAGAATATGATTATTTTCTTGCTGGCTTCCAGTCTTGCTCACTCAATGTAGAAATCTGTTAAAATTTTGCCCATTGACTGGTAAACTCTACTGCCTCATTACTGGCCACCAGCTGGTTTTTTGGTCTTGGATTTCTGGTATAATCCTGGTTTTTTTCTAAACAAATCCTACTCTCTTGGGTATGGTTGGGAATAGCCAGATCTGACTCAGGTGTTGACTTACAATTATACTTAGATTTCTGGCTTAAAACTGGCCTTCTACAATACATATAGTAAGGATCTGTACAGATGGGGCTTTCTTTTTGCATAGCACTGATTACTGATACTCACTCTAGGTCTTTGGTTGCTTGGCATAAAAATGACATCAGTTTGTTAAGGGAACTGCAAAATGATACACTGGTTTTGGCTGCCATTTTTTTGGTACAATTGTATCCACATAAGTATAGGATGTTGTTTGGCTTCTTTACCTGGTACTTACAGATCCTCTGCTACTTTGCTGGAGTATGACATCGAATACTATTTTAGAAAAAATAAATAAAATAAATAAATAAATAAATATATATATATGGTGAGTATAAGGGCTTATTACCTGGTGGTAGTGCTGGTTATACATAGTTTTTCCCGGGGGGATTCACTCTAAATACAAAACAGGATGCCTATATATATATATATATATATATATATATATATATATATATATATATATATATATATATATATATATATATATGGTGAGTATAAGGGCTTATTACCTAGTGGTAGTGCTGGTTATACATAGTTTTCCCCCGGGGGATTAACTCTATATACAAAACAGGACGCCACCTGCGAGCGGACAACTTTGATAAAACCCCTATATACAACTCATATTAGGAAATATGACCCCCTTTTCTACGCTTATATGACAATCAATGTAGAAAACTATCATACCCCTATCTTACAAATAAAAACTATCATACCCCTATCTTACAAATAAAATTTAGGTCTCACATGATCTAAGTAAGTAAAACTATTCAAAGAGCATGCAACATAGTGATTGGACACGTACTAAGGAACCATTTCTATTGATAACTAGATGTACCCTCAATGTGTCTTAATTTGACTTTCAAACCGTGTGCCCCTTCAACCTACACTCTAGCTACTCGTCCAATTTTGACCCATCTAAATTACTCAAAAAACATGGTTATAAAGTTGTGTTAGGTTGTCCATATAAATTTGCATCTATACAAACTCTTTATAGCTTTCATCCCTCAATAAATGAACTATAATCAGAAAACAAGAAATTGATACAAAGCAGTGTTAGTTCTTGCATGTATCTTTGCAACTATTGACTAACAAGTTCGAGGGAAAACTCTTTTGGGAATCATTTTGAAACACAAAAACTTTCTCTCATTTTTCCCTTTTCTCACCCCCCCCCCCCCCCCCCCCCCCCCCCTCAATAAATATGATACACCCTCCCTTATTTTTAAGCTTGGGAGATAAATTATTGGGTCCTACCCCTAACTTATACGCTTATATAACTTGTAAAAGAACCCCCCTTCCTTGCACTTACGTGGTGTGGCAAGTTTTCCATGGTGGATCCCCCGGGGATCATGCAGACCATATTCCCAATGAGGCAATTTTTGAGCCCGAGATCGATGAAATGATCGAGACGATCATGGATTCAAAAAGTCTTATCTATGATGATATGAAAAGTGAAGCCGATACGCCATTGTATAATGGAGCACGTGTGTCTAGATTGAAGGCGCTCCTGGTTCTTCTCAACATGCAAGCAAAGTTTGGATGGAGTGACACTAGCGTCACAACGCTTTTCAGGTGATCTATTACAATTAGTTTATTTTAATAAAAACCTCTAGATGTATAATAATCTGATAGATTTTTACACAATTGTACCATATTTTTTTCGTTGTGTAGATTGCTCAAAGAGCACATACTACCAGCTGATAATGTGATGCCAGATTCTAGAGAGGAAGCAAGAAAGATTTTGCAAAACTTGGGGATGGATTACAATTCAATCCACGCTTGTCCTAACGACTGCATTCTTTTCAGAGGGGAATACATAGACATGGAGAAGTGTCCAGAATGTGATTCCGAAAGATATCGAGTAGATCTCCACGGAACAAAAATTCCGCAAAAGCTTTTGCGACATTTTCCTCTGCTTCCTTGCATCAACAATTTCTTCGAATGTAAGTCCATGGCCGCCCTAGCATCATGGAATGAGGAGAATAAATCTTCCGATGGTGTGCTACAAATTCCTGCAGATTGCGCAGCCTGGAAACATATAGATGAAACATGGTCGGATTTTGCCAGGGAAGCGCTTAGGCCTGGCTATGGATGGCGTAAATCCATTTGGTCAAAGATCGACATCTTACAGTGTTTGGCCCGTTGTCATCGTCAACTACAACATTCCCCCGTGGTTGACTACGAAGAAGGGGCACCTATGGCTAAGCTTGATTGTGCCGAGGTGATATAAAGTGAAGAATATGGATGTGTATCTTTGTCCACTATTGAAAGAGCTATAACAACTGTGGATTGGCATATTAGTGGTGGATATGAGCCGACACACAGGTCGACGGAATGCTTTGATCAGAGGCATTTTAATGTGGACCATGCATGACTATGTCGGACTAACAGAATGCTCAGGTGATTTACACTCCTCACTCAAACACTATAAATCTTGGTTTTTCTCAAGCTTATCTATTATCATGTGTATACATGCAGGGCTTCAAACAAGCGGATACAGAGCATGTGTCACATGTGGACCTAGACTGAATGCACGTCGGGCGTCCTCATTGAAGAAGCGAATCTACGAAGGTCATCAAGCGTATCTTCCAGAGAATCATGTGTTATCCGACGGTTTTTTGGCAAGAGAGCCACCGAGGATGTCTGCACAAGCATGTTAGAGAAGAAGGAGATGTGTGATGACGGTTTGCCCCCAAGGATGAAGAGACTATCTCTATGGTACGAGTGACCATACTGGCCCCGACTCATGATCAATCACTTGCTCGATCCAATGCACATATTCAAGAATGTGGATAATCTACTATGGGACCATCTGACCGGCAAGAAAGATACTTTGGGAGCCATGGTTGACCTTATAAATGTGGATAGTATGGAGTAATATTGGCCGTAGATAGCATCCGATGGATCGATAAAACTCCCTAAAGCACCATGGATTTTCACAGGAGCCTAAGAACGCAAAGTAAAAGAGACCATTCGATCTTTGCGAACCCCCACTGGCGTAATGCACTCGCTCCGAACGTGTTTTACTAAAGAAGGAAAGCTTACCTGTTTGAAGTCACACGACTGGCATAAAATGTGTCAGGTATGTTCATTTTTGAATATATCATAGTGGAAATTGTGTAACAAATTCGTGTGTGGACTTTAATATCATTGTTGCACGTGTTTTGCAATTTATTTTACTGGTGGCCATTGAGGGATGTTTGTCTCTTGACGTCCGTAACACAATCTAACAAACTTGCGAAGTTAGTGCATGGATCTCACAAAAGGATATCAACGTAGACTCCATACCATTCACCAAACTAAACGCTGCGGAGGTTGTGTGCATGTTTGAGAAACACTCCTACTACCATGCTAACCATTCAGGTGCATCTACTTGTTCACATAGTTGATGAGGTGGAAATAGCTGGCACCGTACATTCCAAATGGATGTTCTTTTTAGAACGTTTCATGAAAACGCTCAAGGGATATGTGTGTTAGAAGGCACGTCAAAAGGGTAGCATGGCAGAAGGTTGGCTGGTATCAGAGTCCCTTGTGTACATTGGAGAGTGGCTAGATGGATTTGATAAAGCCCGGGACACGCTATGGTGAACCATAGATGATGAGCGCATATCTGGGATTGTCATGTGCAATCTCGGTGTTGAGAAGAAGATGACGGAAGATCTAGAGGCTAAAATCAACCGATTTTGCATGCTTCACAATCGAGTGATGCAAAAGTGGATTTCACAATGTGAGGATGCAAAGAAAGAGCAACAAAGGGCACGAATTGAGTGGAGACGGAGAAGACGACCAGCGATGCACTATCCGACAGGTCTGGAGAGCCTACCAACATTCATGAGCTTAAGATGGTTGCACAACCAATTGAAAAGCACACAACAGTGCGATGAAGAAGTGACTGAGGAGGAGTGGGAGTACTCTCGGGGTTGTGCAACCAAGGTAAGTTTGCAATGTACGACTAGTGACTTTCTAGATGTTTGAACGGCCACTCATAATCTTTGTTCGTTGTAGTATAAGTCATACACAACAGCATGGTGTAAAGGTCGACATTTTAGGGTGGAACGGATCGACAAAAAGCGTTTTACTCAAGATTGTGGAATCATGGCAAAATTTGAATGTAGTCTAGTCGATGACGGTCCTCTGATGCAGATCCTGTGGTGGCGGAACTCACTTACTTCGGGACGCTACAAGAGATTTTGAGGATTCAACTAAGAAATGGATTGACCTAAGAGACACTTTCGTACTACCCGATTATTGTGAACAAGTAAGTATGTAAAAAGTTAACATCCCATTTTAGAAGTTATGTGCTTGGAAGCTCTCATGTAAGTTATATGGCTCTGACAGGCAATATTTCATCCTACAACGTCTGCATCAAACTGGTGGTACGTCATAGAGGTAGCCCCTCGTAGTGCACGGACGTATGAAGGCTACCATGTGTCAATCACAACGGTATCAATGGAGGAGATCAGAGAAGATGCTCAATCAGAAGCCGCTGAGGTGGTGCCAGACGAGCATCAAGCTGCTACTCTCTATGGGGTGCATGTAGAGGATCTACAAAATGAAACGGAGGACATATGTTTAAACGGAGAGCTCTATATAGATATAGGAAGTTATGCTGAGCTTTGCGAGGATGAGAGTGAGACCTCTTAAAGCCATAAATATTGTATTTGAACAATCTAGCTCCATTTTATAATGTATATTGTATTCACGTGGCTTTTTATCCAATTCTGTCTATATGCGTCATTACGTCATTGTATTTAATGGTCTTTGAATCCACTCCAGGTACGTATGCTCTAAGTATGTTCTCACAAGCAGGGACGACGAGCACCGCGCTCCGAGTGAGATGGAGACTGAAGCTACAATCGCGAAGCTGGTTTGCTCAATATAGATGCTGCTCGTCACACCACTAGATCTAGTTGATCGGGTGAAAGAGACAGTAAGAAGCACTACTACTGCTTCTCAGCATCTCTTTCACCCGATCAATTAGATTTAGTAGTGGAGCAAGCAACTTCTATGAGCAGACCTTCGTGATGCAGCTTTAGTCTCCATCGCATCCGGAGCGCAGTGCTTTTACAAATTCACAAAAATTCAACGAGATCTCTCTACATAGGAATCCCTCCCCCTTTATGAGTCCCCCCTCTCTCTCTTTCTCTCTCTCTCTCTCTCTCTCTCTCTATACTTGTACATGTTTTCTTATCCATTCATTCAATATTAAGTTTAAATGTTCGTGTGTTTAATGTAGGTATGGATGATGAGTAGTTTCTTTCTTCTTTGTCACTCGAGCAGAGATAGAGGTACGTGGAGCGTCATCGCTCTGGCACACCATCGTGCGTTCCTACTCTGGTCGCGTCTCCCTCTATTTCGGAGCATTCCACGCGCTCCGAAGCTTCGATGTCGACGAGATGATCTTCACACTTGTCTAGGCACCGGCGCTCTAGTGGTGGTGGTGGCGGTTGTTGTGGGATGCCGCCGCCGATGCCTCGACACCGCCTCGTATTCGACGAGGTTCTTTACCCTCCACTTCTTTGCCCGCCCCGACACCAGCCACGGCATCGCCATCTACACCAAGTTTTGCATGGCTAACGACCGTTCCCAGGTTTTGCGGGGCCCAGACTCCAGTGGAGACACCTGACATCCGTACCCCTGTCGACACGCCACTAGAGACCCCTACCGGGACACCTAGGTTCACGCGCCACCGGCGGAGAGGGTTTGCCTTACTCCGTCGACTTCAGCGACGGCATGATCTTGGATGATGAAGGCAAGAACGTGATTTCACGCATGCACGGTCTTTGCTCTCAGGTGTTTAGACACTACATACTAAACACCTCGAGTGAAGTACCAAGTGATTTAAAAGACAGCGTCATCAACATGCTTCATGACGAGTTTCTCGTTCCAACACGGGATGACCGCTTCAATGAAGACCTGATGAAGGTTCGAATGCGCGAATACTGCAAGCACAAGCGTTCCGAAGTGCAAAAAGCAATCAAGCATGGGCGGAACAAACCAGATTGGCTGGCCAAAGAAGATTGGAAGAATGCGAAGAAAGCAGCGCGTGAGAATCCCGACAAGTGGAAGCAACAAAAGGAGGCAGCCAGAGCGGGAGTAGAGACAGGGAGCTCACACCACTTGGGGAGCGGCGGGTGGGCATCATTTGAGGCCGATTTTGTAAGTGTTTTTGCATTTCTCTTTAGGTTTGATAGTTTAGGGTTTAAGGTTTTTTAAATTCTAACATAATGGATTCTTTATATGTTTTGACAGTGGTCGATGACAGGACGTGACCCCATACCGTACGAGCGCGAGTACGCAGGCAGGAAGGGCTTAAACGCCCTGATGAACATTTTGAGTTCTCACGACGGCATGGTTAATATTAGGGTTTACTCTTTTCTATTTGTTGTATTGTTTTATAAACGTTGCTATATGTTTATACTTACAGAAATCTCCTTTTTTTTTGCAGAATCTGACAGATACACCGCTTGGACGCGATCAGACGTCTGATTAGACGACGTCAATCTACCCGTAGCTAGATAGCATTAGTTTCTTTTTGTCATAGCATATGTATCATGAGACGACTTTTATACGTCTTTTTGAGAACCATGTATATTTTTTCAATAATGACCATGGTGTTGTAACTATTACATTTGCAAAGTGTAACAATCAAGTGATTTTGCTTATGATTTGTACAATTGTCATTGATTTAGTTTCATCAACATGTGGGTGACTACTTTAGGTCTATATCTAAGCTTGCACTTTTTTTCAAAGGTGAATCAATTAATGAAACATTTAGGCATTCAATGCCCTGCCACCATTTTTTTTTCTCTTGGGCATCGTTATGACCGTCGCTATATAAGGCTCTACAGCGTCGCTATAAATGTTGCTATAGATGGCCTGTAAACGTCGCTATGATTGTCGCTACAGGCGTCGCTATATAGCGACGATTATAGCGACGCATATAGCGAGTGTTATAGCGACGTTCTCGTATCGACGCTGTTAGCGACGGTCTTAGCGACGCCCGGGGGTATAAAAACCCATGTATTTCCGTCGCTAACAGCGTCACAATAGTACACAACCTCTTGTAGTGTAAGCTCTGTTGTACAGATGAGTAGCAAGGAAAACACGTCCTTCTCTCCCAATAGCAACACATGCATGCCATTGGATTTGAATACCAAACTATTGTGCTCATAGCTATGCTTAAGTGATGATCCTAGACTATGTAACCACTCCTGACCCCGGGGGATTCACTCTATATACAAAATGGGACGCCACCTGCGAGCGACCAACTTTGATAAAACCCCTATATATGACTCATATTAGGAAATATGACCCCCCTTTCTACGCTTATAAGACAATCAATGCAGAAAACTACCATACCCCTATCTTACATATAAAATTCAGGTCTCATGTGATCTAAGTAAGTAAAACTAGTCAAAGAGCGTGTAGCATAGTGACTAGCAATGTATTAAGGAACCACTTCTATTGATAACTAGATGTACCTTCAATGTGTCTTAGTTTGACTTTCAAACTATGTGCCCGTTCAACATAAACTCTAGCTACTCGTCCAATTCTAACCCATCTAAACTACTCAAAAAACATGGTTATAAAGTTGTGTTAAGTTCTCCTGTAAATTTGCATCTATACAAACTCTTTATAGCTTTCATCCCTCAACAAATGAGCTATAATCACAAAACAAGAAATTGATACAAAGCACTATTAGTTCTTGCATGTATCTTTGTAACTATTGACTCACAAGTTCAAGGGAAGACGCTTTTGAAAAGCCATTATTTTGAATCACAAAAACTTCCTCTCATTTTCTCCTTTTCTCACTTCCTTCCCCCCCCCAATAAATATGATACCCCCTCCCTTATTTCTATGCTTGGGAGATAAATTATTAGGGGCCTGCCCCTAACTTATACACTTATGTAACTTGTAAAAAAAAATCCCTCCCCTGCACTTACGTGGTGCGGTAAGTTTTCCATGGTGAATCCCCCGAGCTTCTGACCCAATACCACATCCGCTCGGTCCATATTCATAACTTGAAAATTCAAGGATGTGTGATACCCTTGAATTTCCAGTGGCACATCTTTCACTTGAGTGTCCCGCACCTTGGCGTCATGACCGTTCATCATCGCTACATTGTAACAATGGGAACTCGGACTGTGGAAAAACTTGAGCTGTTTCACTAACGTATAGTTAATGAAATTGTGTGAAGCACCATCATCCACCAAGATCTGCACCTTGTGCCCTTGGATGGACCCATGCATACGCACCAGCTCATGTGGACTAAAGGTCGGCTGCCACATGGAGGCCGTGATACGACATTCATGCACCGCCCCAGTGTGTATTACCTCCACATTCAAGAAATGAGAGGAAGACTCAAGAGGCAATAACTGCACCATGTGCAATCCTCTCTCTTTTCCTTGGGCAATAGATTTCCCGAAGGAACAATCCTTTTTGCCGTGCCCACTCCATAAAAAATGTGAAACATAGTTTTTCTTTTTTAGCCTTCTCAAACTCTTTAGTGGACAGAGGTCCGCTAGACCCCTTGGGTTTATTGGAGGCCTCCGATGCAACTTCTATAAACTTTCTCTTATTTTTTCCATGCTATGTGCATGCATTTGCATGAGTAGTGGCAGACACGTGATTATTGTGCAGTGGTCTCTCATCAAGATCGTCGTGTATATGAGCTTGCACTATAGCCTCCTCAAGCGTCTTGGGAGCCTGAGTCTTGACATGCTTCTTAAGCTCTAGTGTCAGACCACGGATAAACCCACGCACTTGCTAAAAGGTATCTAACCCCTCCGACTTGAGAATGACGTCACGATAGTGTGAGATATATTCCAACAATGCTTTATGTTTTATGATGACACAAACAACACTTATCCCAAGAAGACCAATTTCAGTCTACTTCATTTGTGGGCATAAATTCTTTTCTAAATATATTCTCAAAGGCTACCCAAGTTTGTGGTATGATGCCCTTGTCCTTGAGAGACATCCACCATTTGTAGACCTTGCCTTCTACTAACGTCAGGCTTGTTTGCAGTGCCTTGACTTCATCTAGAGTGTGTCTCACATTGTGAATCCCATCCCATTTACTATGGAATATATTCACGGTTTCTTTATTGCGTTCTCTTTTCTCTCCCCTAAAAATCTATGGTTTTTTATTTTTTAACAAATCGTCCACCTCTTTTTGGATGAAAGAGTGCAAAAAATATGGATTGGGACCGTGCCCATGATTGTAGCCTTACTCTTACATATGTATTCCAACAGATCCCTTGGTTTGCTATTGCATATATTGCACTACTAGATTTGATAATTTAGTGAAATTTTCATTTAAACTTGCAAAATTATTCTCTAACACAGACATGCATGTTTGCAGTGCACGAAAATCTTGTATATCAAGCAACTCGTAGACATAATCTTGCCGTAGTGCCATGCGGGTACCCTCTGTGAGAGTATCTGACACGGGGCAACATCAGGTGGATTTGGTGCAGGATGTCTGTTACCATATACATGTGGTAGTGATGTGTGTGAACACACCAGGACCGCCGGGGCATTTTTCCCCTCTTTAGGAGGTTTTTCCCCCCGAGCATTGTATATACGCCCATCACTGTAGGGCTATCTATCTTTCCATTGCATATTAAGTAACACACTCTCTATTGTGTGCCTTGAGCTTCCTTTGTCTTCTCCAAGCTGTGTGTGTTTCTCTGCAACCATAAATCCGACAATTGGTATCAAAGCAGGTTGCGTCCTCTCGGGCTTAGTCGCCAGCTGCTCCAGCACACGCCTGCTCACTTTCTCCGATTTCAGTGAGCTTTGGCAAGCGTTCGCAGGTCGGTAAGCTCATAGAGCTTAGCGTGCTTAGATTTTTGATTCGGGCTCATTTCGGCCTCCGTTTCCACTACAGGCGGTGCTGCACATGCTATTTCGTCATTTTGTGCAGAATTTCTGTCAGTGCGGTTTTTTGCATAACACGTGCCTCATAGTCTTCTACGGTTTGTGCTATATAGCACGTGTTATTCCCGCTCTATTTCTCCTATTTTTGGGTAGTTTTCTTATCAGGTGCAACATTTACCATGGCTGACAACAATACAGATGTGTTCAAGATGTTTGCTGCTAAGGACAGGTTGGATGGGGACAACACCCTATGTGGGCTTATATGGTGCAACATGTTCTTGTGTCAAAGGGCATCTGGAACATTGTGCAGGGCATTGATGTACGTCCTGGTTCTCAGGATGTAGGCGATGTTGAGAATGCTGCAGGTCTTGTTGCAAGGATTGCTGCTATTAGAGTTGTTTTGCCTACGGTAGAACAAGCTTGTTGGGATGTAAAGGATGCGCAGGCTCATGCATTGATTGCGTTTTCCGTGAAGCACACCATTGTTCCTCACATTCGTTTAGCAAAATCTACAAAACCCCATTGCAAAATTTTAGCCTCATTGCGATATTCTAGCAGGTCTTTATGCAAGCCGCAATGAGGCTAAAATTGCTTTGCTGCGTAAAGAGCTGGAGTCGCTGATTATGCATGAGGAAGATGATATGGACACTTTCCTTGCTGGTGTCAAGGATATCAATGAGCAACTTATTTCTACAGGTGAAGTCATTTTAGACAGTTCCCTTGTGCATACTGTCTTGATGCCTTACCGGATTCCTACCAGACTTTTGCTAGTACTTGGAGACTGATGACCCAAGGAAATCCTGAAGTTGTCAAGTTTGATGCATTATGCACATTGCTGTTGCAAGAGTCACTTTCCCAAAAAAAAAGAACTAGGCAACGTGTAGTTGAACAGGCTTTTATTGCTTCTCAAAGAAAGGGTGGTAGCAACAATGCGGCCACTTCTTATGGTTCTGTTGCAAGTGGCAAAACTTCTGTTCCTAATGCTTCTGCTGACAGCAATTCATCTGGAAATTCTGGTGATAAGGGCAAAAAGAAGATGCGTTGCCATTATTGTGAAGCTAATGATCACTTGATCAAGTCGTGTCCTAAGTTGAAGGCCAAAGAGGCTAAGAAGAAAGAGGGTGGTTCCACTGCAAATGCTAGTTCCACTACAAATGCAGCAATTGTTGAGTCTTCTGTGAAAAGAGACTGTGTTGCTGATGTTGATGTAGAATGGGCTTTTAGTGCAAAGTGCACTTACAATCCTGCTGTCCATGATGCATGCTTGTCAGTTGCTGCAGATTCACATGTGTGGTATTTCGACAGTGGTGCTACAAAGCACATTACTTCACATCGTGAATTGTTCACCTCTCTCGAGTCTGTCCCTCATGGAAATTCAGTCACTTGTGCCAACAATGCCTCTTATCCGGTCTAGGGAGTTGGAAAGATTGTGCTTACTGCTGCAAATGGCAATTCCTTCACACTTGTTGATGCACTTTATGTACCTGGGATCAAGAAGAATCTCTTGTCTGTATCCGCACTTGCTAGACTTGGACTTGTAGTCAAATTTGTGGATGACATATGTACAGTTCATGATCTCAGTTTTGGTGATGAAATTGTTGCATTTGGCCTTTTGTGCCGTGGGCTGTATAAGCTCACTTTGTATGACAAGTGTGGACAAAATTTTGCAAATGCTGTTGCAGATGCAAGCGATATTTCAGATGCAAAACTTTGGCATGCACGTTTTGGTCATCTGAATTTTGCTGCGTTTGCATTCGCAGAAATCTGATATGGTTGCTTCTTTCCCGCCTCTTGAAGGACCTGTCAAACATGTTTGTGAAGGCTGTATTTTGGGTAAGATGCAGCGTTCTAAGTTTCCAAAGGATGGTTCAGTTCGGGCCACATGCAGGTTGCAACTTGTGCATAGTGATTTTTGTGGGACCATGCAAACTCCGTCCTTGGGCAATTACCTTTAATTCGTGACTTTCATTGATGATTACTCCAAGCATGCATGGGTATTTTCGCTTAAAGCAAAGTCCGAAGTTTTTATGTGCTTCAAACAATTTCTGGCTATGGCTGAAAATATCTCAAAATGTACTATGGGCACCCTCCGTTCTGATCGAGAGGGGGAGTTTATGTCTCATGAATTTAATGCATTTCTGGCTAGTTGTGGGATAAAACACAAATGTACAATGCCTTATACACCTCAACAAAATGGTGTTGATGAGAGGAAAAACAGGTCACTGACGGAAATGGCACGATGTATGGTCAAAAGTCAAGCTTTGCCGCCTTCTTTTTGGCTTGAGGCCATCATGTGTGCCACTTATGTACTTAACAGGTGTCCTAGAAAAGCTTTGCAGCCTATTACTCCATGTGAAGCGTGGCATGATAGAAAGCCTTCTATTGAGAACATGCGTGTTTTTGTCTGTTTGGCCAATGCTTTGATGCCACAAACACAGCGCAGAAAATTGGATGATAAGGCTGTCAAATGTATTTTTGTTGGTTATAGTGCTGAAAGCAAAGGTTAAAGGTTATATCATCCGCAAACAAAGCGTATTTTGGTTTCACGGGATGTAGTGTTTGTGGAACATTCTGTTCTGCCCTTGCTGTCATGTACTAGAGACAATAATGTAAGCTCACAGGAAATATGAATGTTATTTCCAATCAGGCAAATGTACAGCCTATGGGGGTTTCTGAAAATGTTACAGATCAGCCTATTACTGATGCAGATGTACATGGCGTACTTGATGAGGAAAGGGCTGAAAATGAGCAGGCTAGAGGTATGCCAAAATGGCTGATGCACACTTTGCGTGACAGTAAATCGGATGCACCTTTGTCTAGTCGTACTTGTTCACGCTCTCACCATGCATCTTATGCATCAGATTGTTATATTTTGGCTGTGTCTAGCTTACATGATGTTGAGAAGCCTCTGTATTTTGATTAAGCACAGAATTCAGAAAATTGGATGGCTGCCATCATGTAATTAGAATATGATGCACTTATAGAAAATGACACATGGACTTTATGTGATTTGCCTCCTGGCAAAACGGCCATTGGTACGAAGTGGGTTTACAGGTTGAAACGCAAGCAGGATGGTGAGATCGATAGCCATAAGGATTGACTTGTTGCAAAGGGTTATGCACAACAACAAGGCATAGATTATGAAGAGACTTTTTCTCCCACTTTTTGTATGACTACTGTGCATTTTCTATGTGCACTGGCAGCTTATCTTGGTTGGGATGTACATCAATTAGACATTGTTAGTGCTTTCTTGAATGGTGACATATTTGAGGAAGTTTATGTAATGCAGCCTCACGGTTTTGTCATAAAAGGACAACAGGACAAAGTGTGCAGATGTAAGAAGGCTTTGTATGGGTTGAAGCAATCTCCTCGTGCTTGGTATGAGAAAGTTGACACTCATTTGGTTAAATGAGGCTTTCGTAATTGTCCAACGAAAGCACATTATATGTAAAGCATGAGTGTGATGTACTTCTCATTGTGGTTCTTTATGTCGATGATTTGCTGATCACTGGACCAAATAAAAGACATATTGCTGAATTTAAGGCTGATTTGAATGCTACTTTCAAGATGACAGATGTGGGGCTGTTGCATCATTACTTAGGTATACAATTTAAGCAGTGTGATGGTGGTATTGCCTTGTGTCAGAAAAGTTACATAGAGACGTTGCTATGTACGTTTGGACTTGAGGATTGAAAACCTATTGCCACTCCCATGGAAACAGGTTTGAAGTTGAGTCTACATGATGCTGGCGATCCTGCTGATGTCACTCTTTACCAAACTGCTGTTGGTTGCCTCATTTATGTATGCAACACGAGGCCAGATATTCAGTTTGCAGTCTCACAGGTCAGCAGATTTATGCATAGCCCAGGGTCTAAGCATTGGCAGGCTGTCAAGAGGATTTTCTGCTACCTTAGTGGCACTTCACATCTTGGATTGTTTTATCCCAAGGGGGGATCATTGCCGCCAGACTTACATGCTTTTTCGGACTCAGATTGGGCTGGTTGTTTTGACACGCGAGTGTCCACAAGTGGTTTTTGTTTCATGCTTGGCAGTTCATGTATATCATGGTTGAGCAAGAAGCAACCTACTGTGGCCACTTCGAGTTGTGAGGCTGAGTACATGGCAGTCTTCACAGCTACGGTTGAGTGTGTATGGCTCAGACGCCTTATGGCTGATTTGGGTGTTGGACAGGACACTGCCAACACTATCTACACTGACAGTCAGAGCACATTGGCAGTTGCGAGGAACCCAGTTTTTCATGCTCGCACAAAGCACATGTAGGTGCATTACCACTATGTCAGAGAGAGGCTCTCAGCAGGAGAGATCAGCTTGGCTTATGTGCCAACACAGGACAACCTTGCAGATCTTTTCACAAAGGCATTGTCTCGTGAGAAGCTTGAAGCTTTCCGCACAGCTTTGGGCTTACTCCCCTTTGTGGACCAATCCTGTCCTCAGGGCATGGCACTTCCCTTTAGTCATGTGCCAGCTCTCGTTCACCGCATCACTCCAGGGGGGATTTGTTACCATACACATGTGGTAGTGATGTGTGTGAACACAGTAGGACCGCCGGGGCATTTTTTCCCTCTTTAGGAGGTTTTTTCCCCCGTGCATTGTATATACGCCCATCACTCTAGGGCTATCGATCTTTCCATTGCACACTAAGTAATACACTCTCTATTGTGTGCCTTGAGCTTCCTTCGTCTTCTCCAAGCTGTGTGTGTTTCTCTGCAACCCTAAATCCATCAATGTCAAAATCAAATGTCTGATTCATGTTAATATCCAAATCCATGGCGGTATGTTTTGTGCTAGTAAGAGAAAAGATAGTATCTTAGCTCAAGACAGCCGGATGAAAATCGAAGAACACCTCCTACTAGTAGATTATTTGGTCGTGCCAAATTGAAGCCGCCAGTAGATGGTATTGATGCCGACCAGAAGGCTGTAACCTTCATCAAGAACACCAAATTGAAACCACCACAATAGATGGTGCCGATGCTGAAAACAAGGCCATAACATTCGTCAAAAGCACCTTGATGTTATGCCAAAAATAAGGCTGTAGCCTTCGGAAAAAAGCAGTTCATACTTTGCTAATTTGGTTCCAAGAACTCATAAAAATCACTTGGTAGCCAATGACATCGCCACAATTCTCCAATATCATAAGATATTTCTTCTCTAATGTTGATTCCCTTCTGGCTATAGGATCTACCATGAGCCCATTGGCCGCTGCCTCAACCATTGAAATAGCATGGCTAGTAGCCATGTCTCAACTAGCTTCTTCATCCCTCCTTTGTCAAAGTTTGTCCCCAAATACTTACATGTTTCACTTTAAGTGAATCCTGCCATCTTTTAAAAAAACAAGCTCCTTCATCAAAGCATCTTTAAAACTTTCACAATACCTCCTTCCATGGTCAGCACTGTTAGACCATAGGCATCTGTGTACAAAGCCTTCTCTGTTTTGAGGTCTTTGCCTTGTAGGTTGGATTGATGATTGCCCCTTCTCTTCCAGCCTTGCAAGCATTAACTTCAGCTCTTGCATTCCTTTAACAATATCATCTAAGAAGGATTTGTCACTCTTTGGAACCACAACAATAGGCTTTATGGAACTATCACGAATGCTTGGGGCTTGAGAAGGGATGACTATCATCTTGTCTCTTTGTCATTGTCGCTTAGCTAGTAGTGGAATATCATCTTCGACCTCATTCTAATCGGTCTTTAAACCCTATTCAACATCCTTGTCCTCGAGAAGCAACTCTAACTTCTCTTGAATCTCTTTCCATGTACCATGTAAAAAGAGATCTATCTTCTGTGAGTTTAGGGTAGCATTTTTGGTGCTTGATATTTGATCATAGCGCCTTTCAAAATCCCTTAAAATTCCAGTAGGTGAAAGTCCCTCTTTTGACCTTACTACCGACTCTAAAAAAGTTCTCTTTGTCACCCTTTTAGAGTCCTCAGTGAAATACTCTTCCTTCAAGGCTAATTTGAATGATTCCCAAGTTCCCTCGTGCTCATTTCGAATTCCCCTTACATGCTCTCTGATATGTAGAACCACGGCTAGCTCAAAACTTTTTACCATCTCGACTTCAAGAACTCAATGTAGCTCCATCTCCTTTATATACACACAAAGATACTTTGTTACATATTTCTCATTAATTTTTCCATTTTCTTCACCATCAATTGAAGCGCTTTGGTTAAGGAAATCCGCCCTCCTTTCAAGAGCTTGCTGCTACTGCAACATAGCAAAGGCTTGAAACATTTGCATCATGATGGAATCAAATTGCATCCCCTGTTTCTCCTATTGCTCCATAGCTTCAAAGATTTTATTTGGGACCTTCAATGAAGCTTTTGAACCCTCACCCTATCCTACTTCATGTTAGGTTCACCAAAAATGTGTCAAGAAGTGCGCAATGCGGCTAGGAAAGTGTGAGGCCTCTGACTGTGAGAGTTCACAACAAAATCAAGCGAGTAGCACAAGATTCAAATTCTCCGTCAATGACATTTCATGGAAGCTTCAACACCTCCATAGATAAGCCCACACACCTTTTGAGGAGATAAAACCCTAATTGATCACCCACACACTTGAATACAAGGTAGGAACAATGCGAGACTGCACTAGCACACCATATAAGAAGCTTGTGTATCCCTTCCTGGAGAGGAGTTAGGTCTTCGAGCGAGCTCAAAGGAGCGAGCTTTTTAGTGAGTTTTTTTTTTTTGGAGTGTCGCCTTGTCTACCTCCCCTTCCTCCTCTTGCCGCCCATGTGCTTCCTCCTCTTCCCTTCCTCCTCCTCCTCCTCAGCCTCCTCCTCCAAAATATTTTCTCTCCTCCACCTCCTCTCTCCATCTACTCCTCTAACCACTTTCCCTTCCTCCAACTCCTCCTCTAGAAACCACCATCCCTTCCCTAAAGTCCTCCTATCTCCTACTCCCTTCTTCCTCTGTCTTTTCTTAGTCGCTCTATAACCCCTCTCCTTATCCCTCTCTCTCTCTCTCTCTCTCTCTCTCTCTCTCTCTCTCTCTCTCTCTCTCTCTCTCCACCCCTCTCTCGTGCTGTCTTCCCTCTGTGCGTGTGTCTCTCTCTCGCCCGCCACCTCTCTCTCGTTGTCTCCCCCTCCCACCCCCCCCCCCCCCCCTTCCCTCTCTCTCTCTCTCTCTCTCTCTCTCTCCCCCTTGCCTTCCCTCCCTTCCTGGAGTGAGCTTCACCCCTCTCTCCCCCATGTCCTCTCTCTCTCTCTCTCTCTCTCTCTCTCTCTCTCTCTCTCTCTCTCACACACACACACACACACACACACACACACACACACACACACACACACACACACACACACACACACACACACACACACACTAGGACGAGAGGGAAGGGTGGCAAGAGTAGACTCTCTCTCTCTCTCTCTCTGACACACACACACACACACTAGGACGAGAGGGTAGACTCTCTCTCTCTCTCTCCACCCTTGCCACCCTTCCCTCTCGTCCTAGTGTGTGTGTGTGTGTGTGTGTGTGTGTGTGTGTCAGAGAGAGAGAGAGAGAGAGAGAGAGAGAGAGAGAGAGAGAGAGAGAGAGAGAGAGAGGGTGTAGAGAGCTATTTAAAAAAAGCAAAGCACTAGCAGTATCTCTAGTGCCTTCATTTTTTTGTAAAAGAGGGAGAGAGGGGGAGAGAAAGAGAGAGTGATAGCGGGAGGGGAAGAGAGAGGGGGGGGCATTGGGAGGGAGAGAGAGATCAAGAGAAGAGGGGTGGCATGTGGAGAGAGAGTAGGAGACTGGGAGGGAGAAAGAAAGGGAGCGCGGGGGGGGGGTGGGGTTGTACAGGGTGAGCCCGTCTTTTAAAAAAAAAAAACACAATACACTTCACCTCTCTCCCTCAGAATTTTATCACCCCCTTCTCTCTCTCTCTCTCTCTCTCTCTCCCCCCCCCTTTATTGATCTCTCTCCCACTGCATCTTCCTTTTTTCTTTCTGTGCCTCCTGTCACATTGTCGCTTTTTGAGTCCCTCCAATACTAATGACAAATGAAATGAAATGCTATGTTAACTGTCATCAAAAGGCGAAAATGACCCATGCGACCAAAATGATACATTCTTGGTGGATCTAATACAATGTCTGGGTACAAAATAAAATGAGAAAGAAGGAGAGAGAGAGAGAGAGAGAAGGGGGAGAGGGGTCCGCAAGGGAAGGGAAGGTTTGGGCACACGGGGGGGGGGGGATTGTGAGAGGGGGAGAGTGGAGTGTAGTTTTTTTTTAAAAAAAAAAAGGGAAAGAAAGGGGGAGAGAGGAGTGCTTAGGCCCCCCCCCCCCCCCCCCCCCCCAAAAAAAAACCATCAAAGCAATAGCGATGCTTTGGATGGTTTTTTTTTTTTTTGGGGGTGCCGAAGCACTTTTTCTCTCTCCCTTTCCTTTAAAAAAAAAAAAACTACACTCCACTCCCCCCCTCTCACAGTCTCTCCCCTCCCCCCCCCCCCCCCCCCCCCCCCTCTCTCTCTGTCTCTCTCTCTCTCTCTCCTCTCTCTCCTCTCTCTCTCTCTCTCTCTCTCTCTCACTGCAAGTTCGAGACTCTGAGGCTGGTGCCACACTGAGGCGGGCAAAAGCGTCCATGTTGAGATAGCGCTCGTATATTGGCTGGGGCGAAAAGTAAAACATGCCCGCCCAAGTTTCTAAAGGTGCGGCCATCTGACAAAAAGCGAGGCGCGAATGCCCACGAAACGATTTGAACTGTGCGCGTCAGCATGAGAGCCGTTGGCTCTACCAAGTTGTAACATTTATTGGTTTAAAAACTTATGTGTAGCGGAAATTAGCATGAACATAGTGGGCATTTCATTAGAATAGATTCCTAATGAGAATTACAAGAGTGCTTGGGTGGAGAGAGAGCAACAAAAAGCATAACACCTAGTTAGATATCATCAACAATACTTTCAAAAGAGAGAGAAATTAAGCTATTGACAACAGTTGAGGACCGGATTTGCATGGAGCCGGTCCCCCCTCCAAAAGGCTTTGTATTATGGCTTCTCCCATCAAGAGAGACATTGTACAATACAATTCTTTGTGTTCCTTCAAGACTAGCTAGTGCAATGAAGATGAAAGCTTCATGCACTAAGCAAAACACTTAGTAAACACAACTTTAATTATCCCCGTTCTCAGACCCAAGACCTCACACACCTTCTAAGATGGTGAGAGCTAGTAGGGTATGAGAGTAGATTGAGAGGAAGAAGGAGTATCTTACGAGAAAGATGTACATCTCCTCACATAATCACTCATATTAGCATAGCTTTAGCTTAGTAATTAGCTTGGTAGAGGAGATGAGCATGCATTGAAGCTTGGATCTTGGTTGGATTTGCATCCACAAGCCAAGAGTGTGTCGATGTAGGCTTCTATCTCACAAGCTTGGAGTAGGTGATGAGCTCTCCATTAAAGCTTGGGAAGAGATAGTCTTCTCTTTCTTCACACATGAGATTGTGTGAGTGTGTGTGTGATAATTCCTTGCAAAAATCAGCCCCCCCTCTCTCTCTTGGGCGAGCCCTCTTGCTATTTGCTCTTGCTCCAGCCTTATTGGCCCTCCCCAAGTCAAGCCAATGACCATTAAGCAGCATAAGTGATAGCCTTCTGACATGTGTCCCCCTTTCCCCTTTTGTGAGAGCTTTAGGTAATTTAATAATTAAACTAAACTCTCATTGGACCCCTTTGCCTCCTGGCCAATAGGAATCACGCAAGCCATTGGGCTCCTGAATGCTCATTGGACCCCTTGGGAGACTGTCCAATAGTCTTCTAGGAGACTTATTTCTCATTGGTTCTTTTATTAAGTGTTTTTAAATTAATTAAACTAGATTTACTCTAGCCTAATTCTCATTGGTCCACCTCCAAGTCCATCCAATAGGAATTGGGCACACCTTGTGGGCATCTGGGCTAGGGAGCTGACATGTGTCCCTAATTCCCTTTGTGTAAAGGAAGCCTGTGTGTGTGTGTGTGACTTTCTCTCTCATCCCCTAGAAGAAGGGCTCGCCCCCTCCCATGTAGGGATATGCAAAGACTTTATTTCACACACACAAAGCATCCAATTCCCCTAGGTTTGACCTTTGGACATAACCTTTGAATTTTGGAACCTTAGCATTTTGGAAGTCTTAATGGGCTGAACCTTAGGGTCCTTTTAGCCCATTGTTGCACTTGGCTCTTTTGCAGATGGCCCCCCCTTTGGATCCCTATTTTCCCTCCTTTGGATCCCTACTGTGGCCGGTCTGCTAGCTTAACCAATATTCTAGCTTTTTCTCCCCTTGCACTTTCCCACATTAAATGATCACTTTAATATGAGAAAATCATTTAGGAGAATTAGATATTGATTATTATGACATTACCTCTCTCTTGAAATCATAGTCGTCCTCGACTATGGTGTAGAGAAGATAAAGCATATTCATGAGTCCTTTTCTTAGCGGGTAGAGGATCCCTATGTTACCCTACGACATCATTCCACAATGGATGACTAGTCCATTTGGCGCTTGAGAGCCTGAGGCTGCCGCAAGCATGTCTGCACATTAGTCCTATCAGTCTTCCATAGTAGAGTGACAAGCTCTACTTGGTGTTTGGGAGACGTCGTCTCCGCAAACTTGATCTAAGCATGCATACTACTTCATTTTTGTGCACAATAAAGAAAAAGAGAGTCTTATAAGACAAAAAAAAACTTTGTTCATTTTTAACATTTTGTACATTTGCTTACTCTTGGGAAGCATTGTAAGCATTGACAAGGTTTAGGTTATCCTTTAATTGTATGCCTTGCATCCATCTAGCATCTTCAAAAGTATAATTCTTAAACTTAATAAGATATCGTCGGATAGTCTTACCGCCTCTTAATACCTTGTCTTCATGTCGGAGAATGGACTCGGGCTGCAGCACCTCCTCTTGGTCCTCAATCTCCGGTGGGTCTTCAATAGTTGGTTCTTGAGGTGTCTCTCCTTTGTAAGGCTTTAATAGGCTCACATGGAAAGCATTGTGTATGAGCCAATGATTGGGCAACTTGAGTTGATAGTCCATCTCATTGATTGGCCTAAGAATCTAGAAGGGACCATAGTACCTTTTTGCTAGTTTAGCATAGTAATTTTGGTGGCCCGTAGGATTCTTGCCCGTCGTGTGCCTTAATCGAGCCTTGGGAAACTTTAACAAGACCCAATCGTTTTCTTTAAAGGCTTGGGATCTTCTATGCTTGTCACCAGCAGCCTTTTGCCTTTGCTGTGAGATAGAGATAGCATCCTTAATCTTTTGAAAAGATTCTTGTAGATCTCGGCTATACTCATCTGCAGCGAAGATCTTCCCATGTACCTTAAGTAGCAAGGGACTTTTTAATCTTCCCTCAATTACCTCAAAAGGTGCTTTTCCCGTGAAAGTATGTATAGTGTTATTGTAAGCATACTCCACTAAGGGTAAGTACTTCTCCCATTGGGATCTTTGATCTACTTCCGTTACATAGGCTTTTAGTAGATCGAGAATCGTTAGGTTATCTATTTCACTTTGGCCATCCGTTTGTGGATGATAGGACGAACAGAAGTTTAGCCTTGTTCCTAAATTCTCAAAGAGACCCTTCCAGAAATTACTGGTCATTCTAGGATCTCTATCCGACACTATAGACATTGGCAAGCCATGGTACTTGAAAATTTGTGAAATGAAGAGGGTTGCCATTTGATGGGCTTTGATAGTCTTTTTGACAGGTATAAAATGAGCTTGTTTACTGAACCTGTCTACTATCATCCATATTCCCGTATTCCCATGGATAGACTAAGGCAATCCAAAGATAAAATCCACGGATATGCTCTCCCATGGTGAATTAGGGATTGGCAAGGGTTGAAGCAATCCAAGTTGCTTCCCTCTATCAAATTTTGTCTTTTGGCAAACCACACATTTAGAAAGATACTCTTGTATGTTCACTTTCATGGTAGGCCAATAGAAATATGTTTCAATTCCCTTTAAGGTAGTCTGAATCCCTCTATGCCCCGCATACGATGGAGCATGAGATTCATACATTACTTTCTCACGTAGTGAGTTAGTAACGCATAGTCTATTGACATAGAGAAGATAACCATCTTGTAAAGTAAATGGTTCTTCTTTATTCCCTAATGCAAGGGCTGAAATCACATCTCTAAAATCAGGATCAATAGCGTACTCATCTACCATTGAAGATAGATCATTGTGAGTTGCTATGGAAACCGCATTCACTCTCGGCTGTCTTGAGAGTGCATCAGCGACTTGAGTATGCTTGCCAGCAATGTGAGCAATATGAAAATGAAATTGCGAAAGGAAATTTGCCCACCTCATTTGTTTGTTGGAGAGCTTGGTCTGCGTCATGAAGTACTTAAGACTTTGGTGATCCGTTCGCAGAATGAAAGGAGTTCCCAATAAATAGTGCTTCCATGAGTCTAGGGCATGTAGAATTGCAAGGAGTTCCTTTTCATATATGCCTAGAGCTTCCTCAACAGGGACGAGCCTTCGAATCTCATAGCCTATGGCGTGCCTTTCTTGGAGTAAAACAGCTCCAAGGCAATCACCACAAGCATCACATTGGACCTCAAATGGTTTTGAGAGATCCGGTAGTGTAAGCACAGGTTGAGAGATAAGCTTTTCGAAAGCATTGTTCTCTTTATCAGACCATGTATACCTAACGCTTTTCTTTGTTAGGTCATGTAATGGTCCCGCAATTTGTGAGAACTTTTCTATGCAGCGTCTATAGTATGCACACATACCTATAAAGCTTCTTAGTTCATGAAGATTCCTTGGTTTAGGCCATCCTTTTATCACCTCTAACTTTGATGGATCCATTTGGATGCCATCTTGAGAGATAATGTGACCTAAATACTGAATCTCTTGCAAGAAAAATTCACTTTTCTTTCGATTAACATAAAGTTTATTCTCTCTCAAAACTTGCAATATTACCTGGAGGTGTTGCTTGTGTTCGTCTAATGAATTAGAGTAGATGATAATATCATCAAAGAACACTCCAGTGAAGGTTCGATGAGGCCTGAACAGCTTCTCCATCAAGCGGTTGAATGTGGCTGGTGCATTGGTCAAGCCAAAAGGCATGACAATGTATTCGTAAGGACCAAATGTTGTGCGAAATGCGGTCTTTACAATATCTTGATTAACTATCCTTATCTGATGATAGCCACTTTTTAGGTCAATCCTACTGAAGTAGATCGATCCTTGTATCTTATCAAATAGGTCTTCCACCCGTGGAACGGGAAACCTATTCTTGATAGTGATCCTATTTAGTGCTCTATAGTCGACACACATACGATATGTGCCATCTTTCTTTTGCACTAATAACACCGGTGAGCAAAATGGAGATGAGCTAGGCCTAACCATGCCCTTCTCGACTAACTCATGCACTTGCCGCATAATCTCCTCTTGTTGAGGTTGAGAAACTCTATAAGGAGGTTTGTTAGGCGGTGAACTTCCTGGAAGAAGTTCAATTGCATGGTTATCATTACCTCGTTTAGGAGGTAGCTCACAAGGGATGTCGTCAATAAAAACATCTTGAAACCCCTTGAGAAAATTGGATAACTCTAATTCCTTTTGGTTGCTTTTATTTTCTTTTGCTAAAGCATTAGGTTCATTTTGAGAATCTTTAACAAAAATCATGTACACGGAAATAGAGCTCTTTATTGACTTGTTGAAAGCTGGTGTATGTACAATGGGGATAGTGTTACCCATTTCCTTAGCATCTATATACATGTCTTTTTCCGTGAACTTAAAGGAGATTCTCCTTTCAGGAAATTTAACATCGGCAGCTAGGCGGTCAAACCATGGTGCCCCTAGGATTACATCCTCATGCTTGAGAGGAGAGATAAAGAAGTCCTCTTTGTCCACATAGCCTTGGACATGAAGCCTCAATTTCCCGATTAAGGGAGTGACTGAAGCTTCTTGCCCCTTGAAGGCACTGTCTGCAGGTAGGACATCTCCCATATCATAGGATTGTATGCCTAGCTTGGAGGCCAACTCTATAGATATAAAATTGTGAGTAGAACCAGGGTCAAAGAGAATAAAAGCATCATGTTCTCTTACCTTTCCCCAAGCATGGCATAGAGGAGATCCTTTGTGATGAGTTTGGTGAGTCTCCTCCTCTTGGATTTCAACCAAGGAAGCTCTAGGAGGGTCTTGGCGGTTGTTCTTTTGGGGACAAGCGCGGTACGCATGCCCTTGTTCGCCGCACTTGAAACACCTGTTATCCTTGCGATAACGCTCAAGCTCTTCATGAGAGAGTTTGTTCTTACCTTTGTAAACTCCCTTCTCTTTAGCTTTGTTGGAGTTGCCCTTAGGAGACTTTTGGACATTGTCCTTCCCCTTAGGCTCATTGGAACCCTTGTTTTCCGGGGGCTTATTATTTCTTTTAGCCCCCGTTTGGAAATTGATTCGTGAGGCCACCATAGTATGGTGTATTACCGCCGATATGGTACGTGGCCTTTGGGAGTTGACATACACCATAGTATGGTGTATTACCACCGATATGGTACGTGGCCTTTGGGAGGTGACATACTCCGCCATTTCTTCGGTTAAAAGCCTGCACAAAATTGTTGCTTTTGCTCTCCAAAATCCAACTTTTTGAAGACTGTGGCTTTGAGTTGTAGGTCCCAAAACTTGTCTACATATTTTTGGATGGATTCATTGGGAGAGAGCTTTAAGCTTCGCCATTCGGTGAGTACTTTGTCTTTGGCATCGGTGGCCAAAAACTTCTTCATAATGGAAGCTCTTAAAGCTTTCCATGTTCGTGGAGCTTCACCGTTGGCTCGTAGGCTAGACCACCATTGCCTGATGGACTTTTGAAAGTGCATAGCTACATGGCGTAGCTTAGAGGACTCCGTGAAGCCCTCATCTCCAAAAGCCGCATCAAATTGCTGGATAAAGGCCAAGACTTTGTCCATAGCACCAAAGGTACCATCATACGTAAGGAAAGAGATGCTCAAACCTCCCGCTTTGAATTTCTTTAGCTTGGATGACCTCTTACATGCGGCATAGGATTTCCTATGGCCTCTTCTTTTTGATGGTTCAAAGGTTGCACCATCACTTTCTTCAGAAGGTGAAGAATTTGAAGAAGGTGGAGAAGAGGGTGACCTCTTTCTCGCCTTTTTCATGTCTTGATCTTCGTTGTCTTCACCATCACTTTCATAAGAGGAAGAGGATGAAGAAGATGGAGAAGAGGGTGTCCTCTTTCTCGCCTTTTTCTTCTCTTGCTTTTGATCATCCCTCTTTGAATTATGGCATGGAGAAGAGTGCGATGGTCTTCTCCGCTTTGGTGGTGATGGAGAGCGTTTATCCCGCCGTCTTCGTGGAGCCATCTCCGCCGAGGTGGCGGGAGACTCACTTCTTTCTTGTTCCTTCAGTGGAGGCTCTTGAGTTCTCCTTTGGGAAGGAGATGCATCATCAAGAAGTAAATTCTTGAGCCCTTCGTACGGATTCTCTTCTTCTTCCCGAATCGGAGAGAGACCTCTTTTGGTAGTCTCACAAGGAGGCTTCCTAGGTGTTCTCTCGTCATGGTGATGAGCTTGGAGAATCCGGTGAGCACGAAGCTGCCGTTGCACTTCGCTTTGGAGAGATGGATTGCCCATGGCTTGTTGAAGCCTAGAAACAAGATAGTTAACAATCATTGAAGCATCATTAGTAGCTTGCTCATGAGCAAAATCAAAGTTATCAACATTAATTTCACTCTCTTTACTATTGTCAGCCATTCTAACAACTTTTAGGTGTACTTTGGCACTTCAAGCCCTAGTTGCTACTCCTCTTCACCCCTTTAGAAAAAGCACTCAAGCTACTGTACCCGTGGCTGGAATACCATTAATTGCAAGGAATAGAAGAGAGGGTCTTTCCACACCAAAACAGCACCGGCTCCTGTCAAGCTTCTAATAGCTGAATAGTGGTTAAACCGTAGGCAAGCCCCATAGGACTCCACTATTAAGACCATAGCTCTCGACGGTGATGCCCCGTTAACTGCACGAAGGCAGGCGCACTGCAAGGCTGAAAAATCCCTATTCTACTTACTCACAGGCAATTAATAATACCAACCATTTATAGCTAGCTTGAGGACCTCCCTTCTTGAGCAAGAAAAGAGAAACCTTGTGCTCTGATACCAATGTAACATTTAATGGTTTAAAAACTTATGTGTAGTGGAAATTAGAATGAACATAGTGGGCATTTCATTAGAATAGATTCCTAATGAGAATTACAAGAGTGCTTGGGTGGAGAGAGAGCAACAAAAAGCATAACACCTAGTTAGATATCATCAACAATACTTTCAAAAGAGAGAGAAATTAAGCTATTGACAACAGTTGAGGACCGGATTTGCACGGAGCCGGTCCCCCCTCCAAAAGGCTTTGTATTATGGTTTCTCCCATCAAGAGAGACATTGTACAATACAATTCTTTGTGTTCCTTCAAGACTAGCTAGTGCAATGAAGATGAAAGCTTCATGCACTAAGCAAAACACTTAGTAAACACAACTTTAATTATCCCCGTTCTCAGACCCAAGACCTCACACACCTTCTAAGATGGTGAGAGCTAGTAGGGTATGAGAGTAGATTGAGAGGAAGAAGGAGTATCTTACGAGAAAGATGTACATCTCCTCACATAATCACTCATATTAGCATAGCTTTAGCTTAGTAATTAGCTTGGTAGAGGAGATGAGCATGCATTGAAGCTTGGATCTTGGTTGGATTTGCATCCACAAGCCAAGAGTGTGTCGATGTAGGCTTCTATCTCACAAGCTTGGAGTAGGTGATGAGCTCTCCATTAAAGCTTGGGAAGAGATAGTCTTCTCTTTCTTCACACATGAGATTGTGTGAGTGTGTGTGTGATAATGCCTTGCAAAAATCAGCCCCCTCTCTC